>NC_048226.1:8616429-8758553 GCF_002007445.2 Ailuropoda melanoleuca
TCGGAATCTGGGGATGTACTGTATGGTGATTAACATAATATAATAAAATAAAATTTAAAAAAAAGAAGGATATTTTTTAATTTCTGAGATTTTTAACTCCATTAATAATCTTTGCCAAAAGCTGTCAGAATGGGAAATTATAAAAGAAAAAATTTTAAAAGCCAAGAATGAATTATTATCTCCCTCATGTTAAAAAAGGAAAAAAAAAATCCTTTGAACAAAAATTTTAACACTCATTTTCTGACAAAGACCATCAAGACAATGAGGATTAATGGACACTGCCTCCTTGACAAGTCAGTGTAAGGTGTAAAGTTATATTCAAAAGACAAAAGTATAGTATAAAAACGTATTCATTAATTCATCAAATATTTATTGTCACAACATCTACTACATGTCAGACACTAATCTTCTCCCGAGGAACACAGCAGTTAACAAGCCCCGTTCAGAATGTACAGTCCAGGGTTATCATTGAGGGGCAGACATTGGGTACATCTTGTTCTGTTAATGTCTGAGCACCAACACAGCACAGTGACCAGCATGTGGTAGACAAATGTTCGTCATTATCTAAGGAATAAATGAAACCCAACTCCCCGTTTTACTGCTGTCAGAATATTTCTTCTCTGGGCAGCCAATATCTAAATTAAAACTGTGACTTTTTTCCCCCTACTGTCAATTCAACAGATTTAATTATGGGATATTGATTTTTCCTATCATCTCTGTCTTGGCAGGGGCCTCTGTTGTGCTGCTGTCTGCTTTGGATTGAAAGTCACTGTACTTTCCCTGTTCGGGAGAAACCTTAGATGAAAAAATTCCATGTAAAGCTCAAAACCATTCACACTGAGAAAAATATTTTTTTTATATAAAATTGCCATGGGAGATCCATTCTCTTTTCCTAAATGCAAGAGTTGATGAAGACTTTTATAGCTGAGACCTCCCAAAGAATCTCAGAAATTAGGGTTCTTTAGTGGACCAGGAGATTAAATAACACCCCATGCTTCTCTGCCCGCATGGAAAGAATTCAGAGCTCTTTACTTCCTCTCCTTTTCTATGCCTCAGAGACTTATTTCATATTAAGGTCATTTTCTCTTATGGATCAGAAAGCAGACCATGCATTTACATCTCCCCTATGAGTTCATCAAGCCAAAAGGTATCTTCAGGGAGTAAAAACTCCTCCCTTCCCTGCTAAGTAGGAGAGGGAGCAAGAAAGGTGATTCTCTGTTTTCTCCAGAGGACGTCAGTGTGTTTAACTCTGGTATATAATAAAATCCAGATGAGTCTCTTGGGGCAAAGTAACAGATGTAAAAAAATTATTTCTGCTGATTGTTCTTTATGGGTTCCTGGACCTAATCCTGACCTGGAGGGGTGGGAGTGTTTCCCCCAGACAAAACACCGAGCAATTCTCAGAAGACCAGCAAGGTATCCGAGAATTCCCCTCAATTCTGACACCACCTAGAGACAGCACCAGATTCCACAGGTGAAGGGTTCAGTCGTACAAGACTGCCCCCAACCCCACGCCCCAGGCTTACCTGTGCTTCTGACCTACCAGCTACAGACTGGAGATTCCAAGGACCTCCTCCTTAGGCTTGATTCATTTGCTACAGGGGCTCACAGAACTCAGGGAAACACTTGTGCTTACCAGTTTATTAAGGTTATGATAAAGGATATGAATCAATGCCCAGATGAAGAGATGCAGAGGGTAAAGTATAGAGAAAGGGCATGGAGCTTCCATGCCCTCCATGCCCTCTCTAAGGCACTGCCCTCTCCAGTCTCCACTGGCTCACCAACCTGGAGGCTCTGTTAACCCTTTTGGGTCTCTATGAAGGCTTCACTGCAGTCATAATTGACTAAGTCATTGGCCATTGGCTGCTTCAACCTTCAGCCCCTCTCTTGTCTCCACTGAGGTCTGGGGATAAGATGGCAAGTTCTAACCCTCTAATCACATGGTTGGTTCTCTTGGCAACCAGCCCCTGCCACCAAGTGGGATCTGGAAGTCACATTCATTAACAAAATACACTTGTATAGCCCTTATCATAGGAAATTCTCAGGGTTGTAGGAGCCAGGAACTCTGGACAGAAACCAAATATATATGAGAAACATGTTTTGGTCAACTGAATGACCAAATATATATTTCTCATAAATCATGATTTCTTACAAATCAGGTGGTTTCAATACCTAAGAAACATTAACCGTATTCCCTAAAAACAACAGGATCACCAATACCATCCTGGGTTAAAAGAAATGGGGAGAATTATCTGGGAACTCTGGAGTTCCTTTTCCTTGAAGTCCTGGCAAGAGAAAGTGGAGACAGGAATGATAACACTTACAGTGTTGAAGAGAAAGTCAGAAAACAAATTTATTTTAGTCTTGGCTTTGACACTTGTTACCATGCGATCTTAGGCAAGTTTCTTAATTTTGCTTGGCTCAGTCATGTTAAAGAAAAAAAAAAAAGATTAGGACACATGATCTCTATCCAAGGTGATTTTCTCCTTTAAAAATCCATAATTCTAGAAAAGACTTTCAAAAGAAAAGAGAAAGATAGAGGGAGATACACAGGGGAGAGGGGAGAGGGAGGTGGGCCTTACAGTTGTATTTTTTGAAACGTAGATTCATAAGACGAAAAATCGTCCAAGATTTATCGCTTCATACCTGAATTGCAGCCACGGCCTCCCCACTGGCTTTCTCCTCTCCTATCTCTCATAATGTTTCTCTCCCAATTTGACATAATTCCAAAATGATATCCAAATTCTTTCAATGGTTTCCCATTACCTAAAAAGAGGATATGTAAACATCTTTGGCTGCCATTCAAGATCTTCTATAAACTGGTCTCAGCTCACTAATCCAACTTAACTTCTTATTACTGCCCAACAAAAACCCAGGGTGACAGGCAAGCCAGATTTCCTTGTTGTTCCAATACAGTTCGTGCTCGCCAGCCCATTAGATCCTCTCAACTGCTCATGGAACCATGTCTGAAATCTGATTATTTTCTTCTCTTTCTTTTTCTTACTCTCCCCTCTTTTAGAGAACGTCCCAAGCCCTGCCCCTTCCATGAGACTTTATGTGATTACTTCAATCCATAGCACTTTCCCCAACCTCTGAAATCCCTGAGGAAAACAAAATGGTGAGAAGTTTATGAGTCTAGTCCCCAAAGTCACACTGTGTGTTCAACTCTGGTTCTTACCACTTAGTATGTAAATTTGGCCAAATAACTTACTTCACTAAATGTAAGACTCCTCAATATCAGAAAAGATATAATCCTGTCTCTCAATCTCTATCTGAGGGTAATATTAGGATTTTGTTTCTTTTTTTCCTTAGAACTAAGTGACGTAAAAATGGAAGACACATAGCAAAATGGTTAGTATAATTTGTGATCAATAAATGTTTGCATTTTTAAAAGCAATTTTTCATAGCATTCACGTTTGCATCACCATCAAAAACTGTCCTGAGCTTTCACTTAAGTAAACTACATATTTAGGTTATAAATCATTGGAGGAAAAACTAATTTGTACGTTTACTGAATCTGCTGCAATCCTTAACACCATGCCCTACATTTAATGACTCTCCATAACCACTTGTTATAGAAAAGCTTAGAGACAAGTTAGACCATCAATATAGGATTTTTTCCCTTTTTTGAGACTCTCAGTAAAGCATAGGAGGAAAATTAAAATGAGAGGACAAAAAAGCTGTGTTTATCACTTCATCCTCCAAACAGCTTCCATTTCGTGCCTGGAGAGCCTGCAGCACGGCAAGTGCGTGTAACTCTCCTTCATCGCATGGTGCCAGCAAGAGCTTGCACCCTGGTCTTTCACCAAATTGAACATAGGTGGCCTGGAAGAAGTCTGGAAATTTCTTTCCCTAAAACGCAATCTTCTAGTATCTTCTTTTTCCTCATTTGTTGTCTTTATTCTCTGTTGACATACTCCATAGCGTTATCTTTTTTTTTTTTTTAAGATTGATTGATTGATTTGCCAGAGAGAGAACATGAGAGAGAGAGAGTACAAGCAGGAGTGAGCAGCAGGTAGAGGGAGAAGCAGACTCCCCACGGAGCTAGGAGACTGATGTGGAACCGATCGCAGGATCCTGGGATCATGGCCTGAGCCAAAGGTAAACGCTTAACTGACTGAGCCACCCAGGTGTCCCTCCATACCATTTTCTTGCAGGAAAGGTTTTTTGTTGGCTTCAATCTTATCCACTTCCTCTGCAGCCCATTTGCATTCTCTCTCTCTCTCTCTCTGCCACACACACACACACACACACACACACACACACACACGCACACACGCACAATTCCAGGATGTCAAAAAAAGCAGAGAACTACTTACTAGGTTTCATAAACCAAGAGGGAGTACTGACTACCTTTTCTCTATTCTAGCAATTGGCTGCCCCATTTCTTTGGCTGCTCTAACCAAAACCAAATATCTTCTACTCACCTCCCACCTTCAATGCCTCCTTATTTCACACCCCTAACCCCATTCACCAGCCAACCTCACATGCTCTGCCTTCAAAATATGTAGAGACCAAGTACAGCTCACCACCTTCACTGCCACCACCCTGCCCCAGCCACAATAACCTCTTACCTGCACCACTGCAGAAGCCTAACCACTTCTGTTTTTGACCACACCAACTCCCTTCCTCATCGTCCGTTCTGCATACAACAGCCTGAGATCCTTGTGGTTTCTCTGCCCCAAACTCTCTAGTGGCTTCCAAACTCACACTGAATGGAACCCGCCCCCGAAGGCCTACTCTCATCTTTGCTATGTTTTCCTTTCCTGGGGCTCAGGGGCTCACTTCGCTCAACCCACACTACTTTCTTTGTGCTCCAGGCACACTTCACCTTCAGGTCATTTGCATTTACTGTTCCATCTACCCCATAGTCTCTTTTCCCAGATATCCATGGCTTTTTCTCATATTTGTGCATAAATGTCATCTTATCAGAGATCATCTTTCCCCTGCTACCCCACCTAACCCTGTTACTCTCCGTTGTATCGCTTGCATTATTTTCTTCATTGCATTTAACACTTTCTGCCATTCTAGTATATAGTTGCCTCTGGTTGAGTTTATGTTCTATCTTCCCACTAGAAGATAGGTTCAATGATGACATGGAACTTCCTATTTTTGCTCAACTACCGTATCCTTAGCACCAAGAACAATTGCGGGTACATGGCAGGCACTTTATCGATAGACAGTGAATGAATAAAAGAATGAGTAAATGAATGAATGAACAAAAAAATGATTGGATTCTCCTATCTCTCATTCCTGGGAAGCATATTTATATGGTCTGAGCATATTTAACTTTCAGAATGAGTATGATTGAGTATGGATGTAGTATGAATGGCTCCTCCCTGAAATGATCGGATCCCTATCTTTTTACTGATGAAGAAGTAAGTTCAATCCTTTTCAATGGCTTAGTTCCCTCAAAAATACTGGGTACTTTAGCTGATTTCCACTAAGACCCAGAATAAAATCAGATTTATCATTAGTAGCCTGGTTCCATTATTTTATTCAGGGAGTCATCTCAGCAATATGAGAAATCAAAACACCTTCTAGCTAGGTCTTATGGATCAGAAAAAAAAATTATCTTTGATCTCCTATGTATTTTAAACTAAAATATATGCTTCAATCTAAACATATTTAATATAACTTTTACATCCCTCTATTAAAGAGAATAATTGTCAAAGTTATATTTCACAGGAAAATTCACCTCTGTAAGGTAATACCTGTTCTCCTCCTTCCTCGCTCCTCCTCCTCAAAAAAAAAAAAAGGAAATAAAATAAACACATTTATTCATTCAGTGCCAATCATTTTATACTAAAACCAGAAACAATCCTTTAGATACTATTGCCCCCTCCTTCCCCCAGGATACAGATTGGGTACCCACAATTATCAGGAAGGTGTTGTTTTCTCCTTTCACTCTGTCATCTGTTCTAAATTTACATTTCACTGGTCTCTGACAAGGATAGTGCAGCAGATGGCAAGTGAAATCTAATTAGTGATGTCTTACAAGTTGTGTCAAGACTCTTCAATAAGGTCGTTTTGTTGAGAAGCCACTGCATGAGTGTTAGCTCTGTCCCCTGATTATAAGCAAAAGGAATCAGAAGTACTGCTCTTCATTTTACCTAGTTTAGAGCTTGCCAAGTGGAAAGAGCCTTTTTCCCAGGAGCATTTGTCAAAAACAATCAGAGGCAATTGTTGAACATCACAGATACCTGAGGCAGTGGAGAGCAGATGAGCAAACAACGGACTAACCACAAAAATTAAAACTAAAAGCTGGGAAAGAAATGTTCGTAGGGGGATTTGAAAGCTCTCACCTATGCCTGGGAATATAAATGCATTGGATTATGTGCTCGCCTAGACCTATGTGCACGCCTGTGCTCAAGAAAGACCTGAGAAGGCCCTAGACTCTCACCTGTGACGAAACTTGAAGCTCTGCACAAGCAGGAAGCACACACTAAGGCAGAATTGTAAACTGTTAAAGCCATGTCCCCAATAGGCCCGCATGCTCTCCGGCAGAGGCTATGGGACTTATCAGTTCCAGGCAACTAAGACAATCTCTATCTAATAATTAAATTGATCATGAGGCTAACCAAGCAGAAACTTCAGTGGCCACACATGACAAACGATATAGACTTAATAGAATTAGTTCCACAAAGTTACTAAACAAACATCAAACTCTGGTAGAGGGCAAGAACCTAATTTACAGAATCATAACACTATACAATTTAAAATGTCTACTTTTCAGCCAAAAAATTATGAGACATGCAAAAAATATATATGACCCATACATAGGAAATAAAGCAGTAAATAGAAACTGTCCCCGTGAAAGCTCAGATATTAGATTTACAGACAAAGATTTAAATTTGCTATTGTAAATATGTTCAAAGAACTAAAGAAAACCAGGTCGGAAAAACTAAAGGAAATTCTGAAAACCATGTCTCCATGAATAGATATTATCAATAAAGAGGTAAAAATTACATAAAATAACCAAGTAGAAATTCTGTGGTTGAAAAGTACATGAACTGAAATGACAAATTCACTAGATGTGCTCAACAGAAGACCTGAGCAGACAGAAGAAACAGCCAATGAATGTGAAGATAATTCAATTGGGATTATCCAGTCTCAGGAACAAAGAGGAAAATTAAAAATTCATGAACAGTCTCCGATACCATTAGGACACCACCAAGTATATCAACATGCACTTAATGGGAGTCACAGAAAGACATGAAAGAAAAAGAAACAGAAAGGATAGTTGAAGAAATAATGACCAAAAACCTCCTATATTTGATGGAAAGTGTTAATCTACACATCTAAGAAAGTCATCAAACTCTGGGACAGGCAACTCAGAGTGTATAGTTAGACACATCATAATCAAAATGTTAAAAGATAAAAAAGAAAAGAAAACATCAGTAGAGGGACGCCTAGGTGTCTCAGTCGGTTAACCGTCTGTCCTCAGCTCATGTCATAATCCCAGAGTCCTGGGATGGAACCCTGCATTGGGCTCCCGGCTTGGCAGGGAGCCTGTTTCTCCCTCTCCCTCTGCCTGCCACTCCCCCTGTTTGTGCTCTCTCTCTCTCTCTATGCCAAATAAATAAATAAAACCTTAAAAAAAAAAAAAAGAAAATGAAAACATCAATAGAGAAGTGACTAATCCTATACAAGAGATCCACAGTGAGATTAAAAACTGATTTCTCATTAGAAACACTGGAGGCCTAATGATGTACTATATGTTGGCTAATTGAACATAATAATAAAAAATTAAAAAAAAAGAAAAAAGAAAAAAAGAAAGAAAAGAAACATTAGAGGCCAGAAGATCACAAAATAATGTATTCGAAGTACTGAAAGAATAAAACTGCCAACCGAGAATCATGTCTAGCACAACAATCCTTCAAAAAATGAAGGAGAAATTAAGAAGATTCCAGATAAACAAAAACAGAGAATTCACTGCTAACTGCTCTGTCCTACAAAAAAAAATCTAACCGAAGACTTTCAGGCTAAAATGAAAGCAGATTAGACAATAATGAGACTGCACATGAAAGAAATAAAAGCACTGACAAAGGTAACGACATAGGTAAATATAAAAGACAGTATAAACATGTTTTTATTGTAACTTTTTCTCCATCTGATTTAAAAATCAACTGCATGAGGAGTAGTTATAAATTGTGTTGATGTGTATACAATGTATAAAGGTGTAATTTGCATGATGGCACAAAGGAAGGTAGAGGAAATGAAGCTACATAGGAACACATTTTTGTATACTATTGCATTAATCTGACCTAGATGGTTATAAATAAACATATTGATTGTAATCCCCAAGGAAAATTCTTAGAAAAGAACTATATACAGGCAGATTAATTTAAGTGACATAGTAGATCATATTTATTTAATGCAAAAGGTGGCAGGAATGGAAGAATAATACAAAAAAGGGACACAGAAATATAGAAAACAAATAACAAAACGGCAGCTATAAATCTTCCCTGATCAATAATTACATTAAATGTAAATTAATTAAACCATTTAATCTAAAGATAGAGATGAACAGAATGGATTTTTAAAAAATAAGTGTTACAGCTATAAACTGCCAATAACAAACATATTTTGTATTCAAAGACAAATGGATTGTAAGTATGAGGATGGGAAAAAATGTACCATACAAACAGCAATTATAAGAGATTGACTGGCTATACTAGTATCAGACAAAATAGACTTCAAGTCAAAAACAGTTTTGCAAAAGGCGAAAAAGGTTCCTATAAAACAGTAAAGAATCAGTTCATTAAGAAGATATAACAACTGTCAACATATGTACCAGTAATAGAGAGCCATAATATATGAAGTCAAAACTGACAGAAACAAAGTGAGAAATAGACAATTCAACCATAATATTTGGAGACTTCAATTCCTCACTTTTGGTAATTAAAGGACAACTATACAGAAGATAAACAAGAAAAGCTAAGACTTGCATAGCACTATAACCAATTAGACTAACACAACTACTGAACACTTAGTCCAACAACAGCAAAATGTACATTCTTCTCTAGTGCACATGGAGTAGTCTCCAAAATGGATCACGTGATAAGCCATAAAGTAACCATATCTTAACAATGGCCAGACCTTCAAGGGCCTGGAAACTTTGCTTTCAGATTCCTTAGAGACTTACATTATCCCTGACCCCCACTAACTCAAAGTATATAATCAGTCACTCCCAGTGCAGCTCTTTCTGCCCAATTCTGTCCCCATGCTGTATAGTAAAAGCACCTTTTTGCACCGGAAAAAAAAAGTCTCAATAAATGTAGAAGATTTAAAATCACACAAGGTAATTTCTTTCTTTTTTTTTTTAAGATTTTATTTATTTATCTGACAGAGATAGAGACAGCCAGCGAGAGAGGGAACACAAGCAGGGGGAGTTGGGAGAGGAAGAAGCAGGCTCACGGCGGAGGAGCCTGATGTGGGGCTCGATCCCACAACGCCGGGATCACGCCCTGAGCCGAAGGCAGACGCTTAACCGCTGTGCCACCCAGGCGCCCCAAGGTAATTTCTTTTACCCAAAGCAAATGAAATTAGAAATCAATAACAAAGAGAAACTTAAGAAATTCACAAATATGTGGAAAATAAACAGTGTGCCACTAAATAATCAATGGGTCAAAGCAGAAATCACAAAGGAAATCAGAAAAAATCTTTGAGATGAATGCAAAGAAAACACAATGTATCAAAAGTATGGGACAAAGCAAAAGAAGTGTTTAGAGGAAAATAAGTAGTTACAAGCGCCTGTATTAAAAAAGAAGAAAGACCTCAAATCAACAACCTAAATTCCACCTTAAGAAACTAGGGGGGGGAAGGAAATTGAACCCAAAGCAAGTAGAAGGGAGATAAAAATCAAAATGGAAATCAATGAAATAAAGAGTAGAAAAACAATAGAGAACTCAATGAAGTAAAAACTGGTTCTTGGAAAATTTATAAACTTTCAGCTAAACTGACAAAATAAGAGGAAAGATGTAGGTGATTAAAGTAAGGGATGAAAGAGAGAACATTATTATTATAGAAGCTAAAAGGTTTAAAAGAAAATACCACGAAGAACTGTACACCAACAAATTAGAAAATCTAAAGGAAGTTGGGGCACCTGGGTGGCTCAGTCAGTTAAGCGTCCAACTCATGATCTTGGCTCAGGTCCTGATCTCAGGGTTGTGAGATCAACCCTGTGAGGGGCTCTGCACTCAGGGCAGAGACACCTTGAGATTCCCTCTGCCTCTCCTCCTGCTCACTCGTGCTCTCTCTCTCTTTCTAAAATAAACAAATTAATTAAATCTTTTTTAAAAAGAAAATCTAAAGGACGTGGATATATGAAAAAGACACAAACTACTACATCAGATTCACAGACAAACAGAGACTCTGAACA
Source organism: Ailuropoda melanoleuca (assembly GCF_002007445.2). NCBI lineage: Eukaryota > Metazoa > Chordata > Mammalia > Carnivora > Ursidae > Ailuropoda > Ailuropoda melanoleuca. The sequence continues at coordinate 8,626,814 of NC_048226.1, forward strand.
TAACTATAATAAATAAAGAAACTGAATTAATAGTGAAAAATGTCCCCCCCCCCCAAAAAAAAATGTTTCCACAAAAGAGAGACCAGGGCCATATGACTTCGTTGGTAAATGCTACTCTACTTTTAAAGAATTAAAATCAATTATTCACAAACTCTTTCAAAATATAAAAGGAGAAAAAACACTTTCCAACTCATTCTGTAAGTCTGGTATTACAGTGATACCAAAACCAAAGATATCACAGAAAAGAAAGCTGAAGATCAATATTCTTTAGAGATGTAGATCTTCATATCCTCCACAAAGTAACTGTCAAACCAAATTCAACAGTGTATGAAAATGATTATACCTGTTGTTTACAAGCAAGTGGGATTTTTTTCTAGAACTGGAAAGTTTGTTCAACATGAAAATCAAAGCATGCTGAAAAATCAACCAATGTAATACACCATATTAATAAAATAAAGGACAAAAACACATATTATCATCTTAGTACATGCAGGAAGCCATTTTACAAAATCCAATACCCTTTCGTGATAGAAAAACACAAAGAAATAAATTAAGAATAGAAGAGAAATTCTTCAACCTAACAAAGGATATCTATGAAAAACCCACAGTCATCATTATACTTAATGGAAAAAAGATTGAAAGCTTTCCCCTAAGACCTGGAATGAACCAAGAATGTCTGCTCTCACCACATGTCCTCAACATTGTACTGGGTATGCTAGTCAGAAAAATCGGACAAGAAAATGAAATAAAAAGCATCCAGAGTAGAAAGCGCGAAGTAATCTATCCTTATTGGCAGATGACATAATGTTGTATATAGAAAATTCTCAATAATCTACAAAAAAAATTAGAGCTAATAAATATAGTCAGAAAGAATGCAGGATATAAGATCAAAGTGAAAACACCAATTATATTTCTGTATATTAGCAATAAACCTGAAAATAAAATTTAAAAATAATTCAATTTATAATAGCATCAAAAAGAATAAAATACTTTGGAATCAATTTAACTTGGGAAGTTCAAGACTTGTACACTAAAAACCACAAAAAATTAAAGGACACCTAAACAAATCAAAATATCCCCTGTTCATAAATTCGAAGACTTAATATTGTTTAAATAGCAATTCTTCCCAGGTTGACCCAAAAATTCAACACAATCTCTATCAAAATTTCAGCCAACTTTTTCCCCCCCAAAACTCAATGACCTGAATTTAATATTCTTATTACATGGGATACAGAATAGACAAGTAATCTTGAAAAAGAGGAACAAAGTTGAAGAACTCGTATTTCCAAATTTTAAAATCTACTACAAAGATAGTTATTAAGATAGTATGGAACTGGCATTAGCATAGACATAGAGCTCAATGGAAACAGAACTGAGTGTCCAGAAATAACCATCACATTTTTAGTCAGTTGATTTACTACAAAGGTGCCAAGACAATTCAAGGAGGAAAGAATAGTCTTTTCAATAAATGGTGCTAGGAAAACTTAATATCTACATGTAAAAGAATGAATTTGGATCCTCAAATCATACACAAAAATTAAGTCAGAATGGATCACAGGCCTACATATTAGGGGTAAAATTATAAAACTCCTAGAAAGAAAGACAGGTCACATCGTGACCTTGGATTAAGCAATGGTTTCATAGATATGGCACCAAGAGCAAAAGTGACAAAAGAAAAAAGCAGATAAATTGGATTTCATAAAAATTAAAAACTCTGGGGCATCAAAGGACACCACGAAGAAAGTAAAAGATATCCCACAGAATGGAAGAATATATTTACAAATCGTATAGCTGATAAGACAACCCAATTAAAAACTGGGCAAATTATTTGAATAGACATTTCTCCAAAAAAGACATACAAATGACAAACAAGCACATGAAAAGATAGTCAACATTTAGGTAAATGAAAATCAAACCCACAATAAGATACCATTTCACACCCACTAGAATGGCTAAAACAGAAAATGTAAGAGAATGTGGTGGAATACAAAACTGTTCAGCTATTTTGGAGTAGTTTCACAGTTCCTTAAAATGTCAAGGATAGAGTACCCATATGACCCAGGAGCCCCTCCTAGAGACCTAAGAGAACTGAAAAACGTATGTTCACACAAAATTTTACACATGGATGTTCACAGAAGCATTACTCACAGAAACCAAAAAAGTAGAAACAAGCTAACTTATCAACTGATGAATAAACAAAGGTTGTATGTCCATTCAATGGAATATTATTAAGTCATAAAAGTTAACTACTAAAACATGCAACTTGTATGAACTTTGAAAACACTATGCTAAATGAAAGAAGCCAGATACAATGAACAACATATTATGCGACCTGCTTTTATGAAATGTTCAGAACAGGCAAATTCATAGAGACAAAATACATTAGTGATTTCTAGGGACTGTGAGGATGGGAGAATTGGGAATGACTCCTAATGGGTGTAGCATTTCTATTGGGGTAATGAAAGTGTACTGAAATAAAAGAGCGGTGATGGTTTTACCACTTTGTGAATACATATTTTTAAAAGATTTTATTTATTTATTTGAGAGAGAGAGCAGGGGCAGGGGGAGGGATAGAGGGAAAAGGAGAAGCAGACTCCCCGCGGAGCCCAGAGCTTGACACAGGGCTCAATCCCGGAACCCGGAGATCACGACCTGAGCTGACGTCAGATGCTCAATGGACTGAGGCACCCCACTTTGTGTATATATTAAAAACCACTTAATTACACACTTGAAATGGCTGAATTTCATGGTATGTGAATTATATGCCAATTTTTTTAATGAAATTACCAAAATTGTGAAAAAATGCATTTCATATTGTAGAGACTCCGTCAATTAGCCCCCTAATTACTGACCCTTCACTCTATCAGCCTATGTCTACCTATTTACATAATGAAACTTGGAATAACCTGTCTTCAGATTTCTTTTTTTTTACAGCTCAAGTTTCCTATTTATTAATCATCTATCTGGAAATGAAATGTGGAGGAGCCTTATGAATAATGTTAGAAATTCTGAAACTGTATAGCTTGCTTTCCAAAATTTTTCACATTTACCAAATCATGGCAATGACACCTTAAAATACATCTAACATCCTAAATATACTTATGTTAGGAACTACATTAATTTTGTATATCTTGCTCCCACTTGTTTATTAAGGGTCTTGCTTAAATTATATCAGGTGTTTTGACTTGTCCTCAACTTTCTTCTTCTTTTTTTTTTTTTTTAGATTTTATTTAGTTATTTGAGAGAGAGAGAAACACAGAGCATGAGCACAGGGGAGGAGGCAGAAAGAGAGGCAGAAGCAGACATCTTGGCATCAGAGAGCCCCGGCACAGGGCTCCATCCCAGGACCCTGAGATCATGACCTAAGCCACAGGCAGACGCTTAACTGACTGAGCCACCCAGTGGCCCTGTCCTCAGCTTTCTTGCCCACCGTGTAAATCTCCAACTTCCATTTTGAGGTCAAGCACAAGGTGTTGGTGAGTTCTCTGCAAGGTAATGGTCATCAACAAGCTGTGAGACAGAGACAAAGCCTCCCTCCATAAACCCACGTGGCATGAAAGTCATCTCCATCAGCTGGCAACATAAAAGGTCTGAAGTCCTACCTATATGACAGATGTTTATCTGTCTGTTCTTCAGGAGAAGAAAACAGAGATACCAGTTGTCCGTTTTGTCTGACAACTCAGCAATGGCCACAGATGCTGCAGTTACTCTGCTTTCTCACAGCTAACATAAAAATAGCTCAGAGTGGAGACTGACAAGCTCTTTAGATAACCAAGGGAGTCACACCTGAAAAGCTGCTAGGTATTAGCAGACGACATCCCTGATGCTGATATGATGTTAATTAATTTGATCTTTCTGAAGAGGAAGGAGTATTCCCCTATTCCCCACCATTTACATAACAATTGAATGTTTCAGCTGCAGACTTGAAACTTGGGTCTCCTGGCTGCTAACCAGGTCACTACTTTCACTGAACACCTTGTGGACAGTTTAAGATGGCAGAATGATTTATTTACCACTTTGGCTTCCTTTAATGCATTTAAAAATGCACAACTTTCTACTAGCTAAATCGAAGCTCAAAACCTCATTCCATGGGATGCCTGGCTGGTTCAGTGGGTAGAGCATGCAACTCTTGATCTTGGGGTCATGAGCTCGAGCCCCACATTGAGCACAGAGCTTACTTTAAAACCTACACATACACACATACTTCATTCTATAAACCTAGTTGAGAACTGCACTGCAAATACCAATTAGTGGAGGTTGGAGGTTGCAGTCTTTGTTTATTCCACAATAAATAAACCTATTCAATTGCATTCCTTCTTTTTAGTCTGAATTAGGACCCTTTAAAGCTCTTATCAGGCAGTCTTGCTCTGGGCTCTTTCCCTTGATTTTGAAAACATTCCCTTGTGTAATCAGAGGTTCATGTTCCCATTTCACTTTGTTCAAAGTGTCTAGTCACAGACCCTCACCTTTGCCAAATCCATACCATTCCTCTCTCCTGGAACCACAGCCCAGCCACAATTCCCAGGCCTCCTGCTTCTTTTGGGATAGAATAGACAATATTCAGAATTAACAATGGCAACTCTTTCTACTCTAGGCTGAAGTGGTCATTAATCCTTTTGCTGACTTTTGTTGGTTTTCAGCTGTTGTGTGGACAAGAATATCTGGGATACTTAAAATTGTGTCTAGCCATTTGTACTAAATAGGAACTTTATTTTGTGTGTATAAAAAGAATAAACAGAGGTCTCTTTACCCTTTGCTTCTCCTAGTTTTACAGAAAATCACATTAGAGAAGGAAATACTCCTTTACTTTCCAAATTGATGATAATTATCCCCACCAGTATCTTGTATTCTTCTAAAGAATACACAGAAACAAACTAAAATACACCTTGTAATTCTCTGATATTGCAGGGATATAGGAGGATTAAAAAAACATATGAATACAGAAACATCCTCAGACAATAAAAGAATTATAAAACATAAAGTAATATTGCTAATTTAGCATTACTTGAGGTTTTAATCTCCTCATAATGCCAGTTGCCAAACCCAATGATCAATCAAATTGTGCGGCAAATCTGGGAGAAAAATCTGGAAACGCAGTGAACATCTGGTTGAAATTTCTCGCCAATGGTTGAGAAACACTCCTGTCATAGCTGAAAGTTTCTGTGCTAATTCTGATTCTAAATCATTCCATTTTATTGAAGAAGCATTTATGAAGCGTCCTCTGCACCAAGCACTGTGATTTCGACCAACGATACTCAAGTGCAAAAGTGCCTTGAACATAATCCCAACTAGTTCACAGTCTAGTTCTTGTGGCCTGCCAACCAAAAACCGTAAATATGTGAAGGAGATATAACAGGGATATGGAAGCAATTAATTCTGAACTGGGGGTCAATTATAAAGAGGGAAGCATAACAGCCATTTATAATTATAAGTTAATGTGCTATGTCTCCCTGGGATATTTCTAATTATGAAATGAAGGACTCTATCTTCTGTTAATAGAATTTCCAATGTCTGTAAAATCTTAATGAAAAGGATTTTTATTTAAACACTGAAGATTGAATATATGCACTCATCCATTATATCTCCAGGAACCCCCCTCCAAAATCATTGTAAAGGATTTTAATAATATTCATAAATCTCCAAACACACAGAGAATAGAAGACATGACAACAGACAAGAAATATCTAAATATTGAGAGATTGAAAGCAGATGGTCTAGTACTATGTGAATTAGCAGATCAGAGATCCCTCAAATTTATACACCAAGAGGAAGCAAGCCAATTTACAAGAGAAAGAGATCAGAAAATGGGTGCAAACAGTGTCTCTGACTATGAGACATACAGAAAATTTCCAAACACACTATTAGTTGAAAGTTTGTATGAAAAGCAATCAGACCCTCAGATCCTATCCACCATGTTATATGACTAAGCAACATTTCATTCCCTTCCATGTCAGAAGACTGAAGATTTATTCTCAAATGGTAGAACCATACAGAACCAGGAATCATTGAGACAGATGGGAGATAGGTGAGATGCCATACTGAAAATAGGAGGACACACTATAGTGAAAATTGAAAGAAACGTTCTTAAAAACTATCAAATAGAAAAGACAAATTTCTTTCAAATAGACGTCAATTATATTGTGTGTAGATTTAACATTAATGATAAATACCTGAAGACAACAGAAAAAAAAATTCAAAGTGTTGATGGTCCAGTTTGACAATTCTTAATTGTAAAATTGGAATTTTATGTCAGGATGAAAAGTCATTCAGGTGAGATGAAATAAAGATATTTTCAGACATGAAGTTTAGAGTTTCCTTCTCATAAATCAGTATTGAAAAAACTACTACAGGATGTACTTTAGGAAGAAGCAAATCAGCACACAGAGAGGAAGTGAGATGCAATTGGGTAAATTTATGTAATTGAAGAATATAAAATAATTGACTTTGTTTGCTTCAAGTAAATGAAATTAAAGTCAAAAACAACATTAAAGAAGGTGAGAAACAGTGTTTAATGATGAGTTACGTTTGTTCAAGTCCTCATCTCATGTGGGAAAGTACAGAGATACCGTATAACTCTAGCTAATTTACGGAACTTAATTAACTTTATTTTTTTTTCCAACTCTCATGTATTTTTGGCTCTTGGGGCAACGTCATCATTTCAATATGAAAAAAAAAAAAAGCTAGTTCAACCTAAAATAGAAATGTGAAGTGTAGGACGGGACAAAACCAAGGGTGGGGAGAGGAAGGGAATAGCAAAAGGAAGAGATGAGATATTGCCAAAAGACGAAGGGTCTCCTTGTCCCTTCCCTGGAGGAATGACTCAAATATTTAGGTGGCAGTACACACTTTTCCATATATATACAGCAGGGCTGGGTTTTTATTAAGAAAAGGTAGGAATGGGAATTTCCGGGGGTTTTGGGACCAAGGCCAGTCTCCTCTCCCTCTTGGTCCCCTTCTCTGACCAGGAGAAAAGGAAGGAATCCAACATGTGAAGAAGGCAAAGTAGGAGAGGGAAGGATCGTACTCAACAGAGTGGGGCAGACCCCTGAAAAGGAAACAGCTCAGAACAGAGCTTGGAAAGAAACTAAGAATGGAGATAATACTGTTAGCACCTTCCCCGAAGCTGAGAGAGGAGCAGGGAAACACCCGGAAATTAGGACTTCAATAGCCCAGATCCCCCTTTCCTGCTCTAGAATGGAAAACTCTGCCCCTTCCTTATAGGTATCTCTACGTGCTATGAGGTAGCTTGGTTTCCTTTCTCCTGGGCTACCACATGGGCTTAGGATGGTGGCCGTCTACTGGGTTACCAGTGCATGGTTCTAAAGGGGATCTCATGAGACCCAGCTTCCTGGAGAATTATCTTAAAAACCAAGGGTAATATCAAATGTGCAGATGGGAGAAGGGGGCACCAAAAGGAAATACAGGGTCACCCAGAAGGGCAGAAATCTAGGTTTCCCAGAGTGGAAGAGAGGAGACATTTAACGAACAATAAATACTTATCGAGTGTCTATTATGTGCTGGGCACTGTTCTACAACCCTCTACTCCAAAAAAGGAAGAAAAAAAAAATGAGAACAAAAACAGAAGAGGTGGAAAATACAAATTTTAAGGGACAAAAAAGGGACAGTTGAGGAAGACACCTGGGGAGCTGAGAAGCCTGAGGTGATGGTGCTCTGCCTTAGGCCTCCTCTTCTTCTGCGGTGGCATCCTGGTACTGCTGGTACGAAGAGACAAGGTCATTCCCACTGCTCTCAGCTTCGGTGAACTCCATCTGGTCCATGCCCTCACCTGCGTACCAGCTGAGGAAGGCCTTGTGCTAGAACATGGCCGTGAACTGGCAGGCATTGGCACCAAAGACTTGCCAGGTGAATTTGGGCACAGTGAGGGCCCCACACCGCTGGCCCCCATGGCTGGTCAGAGGGGCAAAGCCAGGAGTGAAGAGGTGGAGATGCAGGCAGGACACCAACTTGAATGCTGGCTTGTGGAAGCCAGCACTGAGCTGACCAGGAAACAGAGGCAGGTGGTGACAGTGCACACAGTGGCTGAGACCAGGTGGTTCAGGTCCCTGCAGGGGGTTGTGGTCAGCTTAAGGGTGTGTAAGCAAAAGTCCTCAAGGGCTCAGTTATCAAAGCAGTGGATCTCATCTGTGTTCTCTACCATCTGATGAACAGAGAGGGTGGTCGTAGGGTTCAGCCACAGTGGCCAACATTCTGGTGAGGGTGTTCATGAAGCGGTCTTGCTCATGAGCAAGGTGCCCTCTGGAGCCTGGGTCCCCACCCAGCAAGTGGCTCCACTGGAAGCCCTGCAGGCAGTCAGGGCTGTCTTCCCTGCCTCCTTCTGTACCACATCCCAGACCGAGTCAACCAGATTGGCAACTCTACAGAGCAACCCTTGGCCTGCCCCAGACTTACCAAAAACCAGGCTGTCTGGACTCCATATCTAGCCAAAAGGACCTGAATGAACAGAGTCCATCGCCCCAGGTTCTACATTCATCAAGGCAGCATGAGGAACAAATCTGCCACCTGTGGCTTCATTATAATACATGGAGATGTGGTCCAGCTGCAGGTCATCATAGGTTCCAGGGGGGTGGATGCCATGCTCATCACTGATTACCTCCCAGAACTTGGCACTGATCTGGTTGCCACACTGACCTGCCTGCATGAGCAAGATTTGCCTCATGGTTAAAATTTAATTTTTTGTTCGCCTCAAGGTGTGTATAGGGTAATAAAATGATACATAATTCTTCTTTTCTATGTTGCTAGTTGCAGGCTGGAAGGATAGGGACATGTCCTGGAGGCTGGGTTTGAACATAGGAGCAGGAAGCTTCTGAGAGTGGAACGTAACTTTAAAGATTTATTTTTAAAATACACTAATTCTTTGTTCTTCTGAAATACTGGCAATGTTTTATTTCTTTTTTTAGGAGTTTATTTATTTATTTATTTTAGGGGGGCAGAGGGAGAGAGAGAATCTCAAGCAGACTCCACCCTGAGGTCACAACCCCACCTGGGGCTCCACCCAGGACCCCAAGATCATGACCTGAGCTGAAATCAAGAGTCCAAAGCTTAATCAACTGAGCCACCCAGGAACCCTAACAATGTTTTATTTCTTGTATGTGAGGTACATGAATGTTCAATTTGTGATAAATTCACTTTTGTTGTGTGCAATTTTCTGTATGTATATTACACTTCAATATTCTTTAATTAAGGAAAACTTTTTAAAAATAGTAAAAAAATAATTAGTAACTTCCAATCTGGCAGAGGGGGAAAAAAAAGGAATTTTTAAAAATCTATAAACCAACAGAGGTAGAAATGGTGGGGTTAAAAAAAGTAAGCAAAGAAAAAATTATGTTAAATAAATAGCACAATACACGATGAAAGAAATTAATCCAAATAGCTCAGCACTTACAGTAAACATAAAATTAAGTAATCTTTTAAAAGATGCTACTATTTATTGGATTTTCTTTTTTTTTTTTTCTTTTTTTTTTTAAAGATTTTATTTATTTATTTGACAGAGATAGATACAGCCAGTGAGAGAGGGAACACAAGCAGGGGGAGTGGGAGAGGAAGAAGCAGGCTCATAGCGGAGGAGCCTGATGTGGGGCTCGATCCCATAACGCCGGGATCATGCCCTGAGCCGAAGGCAGACGCTTAACCGCTGTGCCACCCAGGCGCCCCTATTTATTGGATTTTCTAAAACAAAACAAACACCTTGGCTACATAATACTTAGAAGAAGAATACTTAAATTACCAGAGAAAGGTTGAAAACACATCTTTGGGGGGAAAAAAAGATTCATTAGAGATATGTCTATCTGACTTAGCCATACTACTATTGGGGGAAATTAAATTTAAGACAAAAACATGAGACAAGGTAAAATAGTTCCAAGGACATATAATATTGGGATATTTTTAATAAACTTCCTTTAAAAACTGATAAATCAATTAGAAAAAAAATAAAAAATAAAACTTTAAATAATGTAATTGAAAAGCTTGATCTTAAATAATTCTGCTCCCAACAGAGAATATGTCCATCCTTATGCCATATATCAAACCTTCAAAAAAATTTGTCTGGTACCATATATGTCATAAAGAAGATTCACTAAATATTAAAGAACGATTCCCATATAGCGCAGGTGCCCTGATCGCAATGAGACTGAATTAGAAATCAAGCATTACCTCAAAGTTTATAAGAACAATTATTTTAATAATAATAACCACCTCTACCACCATCAGATCCCTAAAGACAGAATTTAATCAATCCATGGGTTTAAAGAAATAATGTTGGAAATCACAAAATAGGTAGAAATATAAGGAAATAATGCTTATCAAATTTATACTGTAAATGATAAATATCATAAAATGAATTTCTTCAAATCAAGGATCAAAAAGGAAAAAAATGGAGTAAATCCAAAGAAAGAAGATGAATGGAATACACATCAAAAAAGAATAAAAAATAATAAAATGGGAAAAGAGAGATGATCAGCAAACACAAAATAAGAGAAAACTGAGTAATAAACAAACCTCTAACAATTACTACTACATGGAAAAAATCTTCACAGCAAAATCATTAATCAGAATAAAGGGAGACAAAATATAACCCTCAAAGGAACAATGCACTAGAAACTCTCAAAAACCATGGATATGTATATCCCTAGCAACATCACTTCAAAACACAAAAGCAAAAATAAGTACAAGCAGAAATTCACAAGATCACAATCATAGTGGGAGTTTTTTGTTTCTTTTCTTTTCTTTCTTTTTTTTTTACAAACATCTCGCAAAAGCTGGTAGATCAACCTGGAAAAAGTTACATTTGAGGATTTTTTGTTGTTGTTGTTAATTTTAGGGTGCTTTTCTGGGTGGTGGTGGTGGTAGTGTGTATGTGTGTTTACTTTTAATTAATGGAGAACTTAACATTTTCTATAAAAACATTGTCAGTTAGTCATATACAGACATAGAAAAATTTACCAAAAAAAGCAAAGAGAAAATTCAAAAGCAGAAGCAGATAGAGAAATGGATAGAGAGATATGAATGACTAACACCAGCTCAGTACATTTGTAATCTTGGAGAGGAAAGGATGGAAATTGGATTTTGAACGGATACAAGGAGGCTTCAACCCTTATTTCTTTATTTAAAAATAAACCTCAAACAAATATGTAAAAGCATTACAATTTGTCAAGTATTAGCATTAGTTGTAAGTGTATTCTTCACATTATTCTCTGCATTAGAGTATGTGTGAATTATTTTATAAACAAAACAAATACATGAGTAATAATGGCTCCTGGTATAACTGTTATGAAATGGGAATTATTGAGAATTATTTTTCAAAGATCAGTGCTCCCAAGTAAAAGACTATATATGTGCATATCTACTTTCATAAAATCTAGTATTTTATATATAAAGACTATATACGCATATAAAAGACTATATACATGTGTTAATACTTCTATTTAGAACTACCCTTCTTTCCATATATATGAGGACAGTTAGATACTATGACAGCAGCCATGCACTGTTGATGTCTATCCACAGGTAGTTATGGCACTACACTAACCATAGGCAGTCTCACTACTGGATCCCAATCAACAACTTGGGTATGGATCAGGATCCAGTGCCTAAGAGTTGACAGAGCTGAGCAGGGTGTGAGGACTGGACCCCACTCTACCAGGACTGGATCCTATTCATTGAGATTGGAAGCATAAATCCAGCATGTGTTGGGTGAGTCGGTATTCTTCATGCTCATTCCCAATGCTTCAGGATGGGCTCATTTCCTGTTAAGTTACAGGGCTGACCATATGACCCAGATCTGGCCAATCAGAGTGCCACGTTCCTTCACACCCACTCAATGGTTCTTGGATATGCACATGACTCAAACAGTCAAAGGCTCTCCCAGGACTGCTGCTAAAATTGTCAAGGAAGAGGAACCCTATCTAGAAACCATGAGTACTGAATGGCTATGAATAGTTGAGCAGATGATCTTCTGGTGATCATCTCTGCTATCATCTGGGAAGCCTAACCAGGAAAAAGAGAATGGACAGGTTTAAAGGGAGGAATGCAGGGAGGAGAGAAAGTCCATTGTCCCCTTGTATTTTTCTGATAAATGAGCATTGATTCTCTTTTTGACTTAAACTAGTTTTCATGAGTTTTTGTCACAAGCAAAAGGGTCCTGGCCTTATTATCCCAGTCATAAAAATCAGGCAAAAACCCTAGTGCTAGCTAAAGAAAGATTTTCATGGCCAATGAATGCGCTGATGTAAGAGTAGGCTGACGTTCCCATGGCGGTGATAGATTTTTCAGGGTCATTCACACCTGTTTAATTTTGTGATCAATGGCATAGACCTTTGGGGAAGCTAGCAGAATAAAGGCACAGGCCGTAGCAATGGAACTGGGATTTTTTAATTGTGTGACTACCTAGCCTGGGAATCCTCTCTAGGACAGCCCACTAGGACAAACTGAGCTCCTCAGCCCAAAACTGAGACATTATCCTGCAGGACCTATCCTGCAGCCAGTGAAGAGGGGAGAATAATACTCAACAATCACCTATCTTTAAATATGAACATTAGGGAAAGGACAGGATGACCTACAAAACTACTGCTTCTGAGAAGCATTTCCTAAGAGGAGCAAAACCAGAGAGTACACTTGAACCTGAACTATCTTCCACAGGAAAACTTTAATAAACAGAGTAAAAGGTGATGCTTCCCCGACTCACCTTCTGTCTCAAAGTCTCAAGAGCCAGGTTGCCAGTGAACAGCAAAGGTTCAGAGAGTAAGGAGCAACCGCTCTGCCTGAGAGTGGGGAGGCTTGGGGGGTGGTTTGAGGCTCCAGAGAAAGAGGGGAGAGGAGGAGAAAACAAGAGAGTGTGAAAGAATGAGTAAAGAGGAAAGTCAAGGGTTCCTAGGAGGCCAAATGCAGGAGGGACAAAGGCCAAGGGAGGTTTTGAGCACAAAACTGTAAAGGAAATAATCTGGAAAACTTTCTTTCCTGGTACCCATGGTGACCACCATCTGTCCACAAGCCCTTGGGTTGAATCTACAGTGTTCAGGAATGTTTCTCTGAGTGACTTGCAGCAACAAGTGAACGGAACAGTTTCACATGTGGATAAATATTGTGTAGAAACCCACGGCATTACAGAAGAAAGCGTATAGACTCAGGAGATCATGAGAACTTAAGCCTCATGAAATCTTGAAAGTATCAAGAGACTTTAAAACTTCCACAAGTAAGGAAGGTGGGTTCAAGGCACTCTTTTCTGTTTCTCAAGGGGCCACGAGACTCCTCCTAACAAAAGATCACCTGCTCTGTAAATGATACCATTGTCCTTTGGGTGTTCCAGTCATCCTGGGTTTCTCGTTCTCTTTCACCACTCACATTCTGCCGGTCTGTCTTCTTCCCTGGGTCCTCTACACACCTCTCAATATCCTTCCCCCAAGCTCCTTCCTCCCCGAATACTCCTCTTCTTAGCTTGATGACACTAAACCAATCACTGTTCAGGTATCATGTCTCAGAGGAAGTTTCCCTGGACACTCCGAGCAAACCATCCTTCTCCCGTGTCCCTATACAACCCAGATCATATCCCATAGGATCTGCACCAAATCATAATGAAACCATCTTTCTGTGTATCTGACTCCTCAGCACAGTGTAAACTCTGAAGGAGAAAAAAAAAATCACATTTTGGTATGACCATGGTGCTGGACGGAGAGCCTAGAAAAAGTATATGCTCAAGAGAATTTTGTCAAAATGAATAGAATGGAGTTGAATTGGGTGAGGGTGATGATATTGTGATCATCCAGATCTCACAGAAGAGGAAACTGAGGCACAGAGAAGTTACAGAGCAAATCAACCACAGTCCTGGAGCTTATGCGTGATGGAGATGTGGCTTGAACCCACATCCTCTTATCCCAAAGTCTATGCTATTTTAACACAGCAGATGCCTCCATGAAACAGGATATTTCAATATTCTTTTTACTTGCAGAATTTCAATCTAATCTGGAAGTCACTTAACTAGTTTGCAATCAGTTTCCTTACCTATAACGCACTGATAAAACCAGTAAGGCTAAATGACAGTCGCCAAGATAAAGAGGCAAACTGAAAATCCTGGAACTGGACTTGTTCTAGAACGCTGGTGCTGTCATGCAGATAAATAAAAAGCATCGGCCTGTAGAAAAATCCACCCCAACTTATCCAAGTTAAAAAGTCATCCAAATGCAAAAATTTCCCCATAGCTAACCAGATATCTCACGATATCTCAGGACTTCCTGGCCCTGCCAAAGGCAAAATCTTTCAGAAGCTGTAAGAAAAATAAAAGAAGAGGAACCCGTTTGTATAACTGAGCAGAGGGTTACAAATGGATTCATCAGAGGGAATTGCTGAAATGCCTACAGGTGTGAGAGGTCCCATATGTTCGCTCTACTCAGGATTCCTTTGGGGAAAAAATTAAGTTCTCAGAGCGAAGGCAGTCTGCACCCACTCCACAGATGATGAAAGGCACCCAGACCTAATTACTGCATGTGGAGTGACTTCTCAAGTGTAAAGATAACAGAAAGTATGAGATAAGGAGGGAGGCTGCATGATATCACAGATGCCTTGTGGAACAATGGGCTCTCGGGAGTGCTTCACGCTGAGCCGCTGAGCCGTTCGAGATATCACAACAAACTGGAGAGGAAAGCCCGGGGTACTCTAGCGAACCTCCATCCATGTGATGACTGAAGGGGTTGTTTTCATTTATTTTCCCATGCTTACTCTCTAAACTTTCTTTTTAAGTGTACTATGTAGATCATTGATCAGAAAATACCACCCAGGGCACCTGGGTGGCTCAGAAGGTTAAGTGTCTGCCTTTGGCTCAGGTCATGATCGCAGGGTCCTGGGATCCAGTCCTGCATCCGGCTCCCTCCTCACCAGGGAGTCTGCTTCTCCCTCTGCCCCTCCCCCCACCGCTTATGCTCCATGCACTCTCTCTTTCTCTTTCTCTTTCTCTTTCTCTTTCTCTTTCTCTTTCTCTTTCTCTCTCTCTCTCTCTCTCTCACAAAAATAAATCAAATCTTTTTTAAAAAAAGAAAAGAAAAAGAAAACACACCCAACGATCAAGAGGGGCTCCAAAGGCAGATAGGATTTCCCCACCTTCTTTGACATCCTTAAACATGACACATGCACCTGCTATTAGTAAAATCTAGACCAGAGGTCAACACATCTTTTCTATCAAGGACTGAACAGAAAGTATCTTAGGCCTTGTGGGAGTGACCATCACTCATACTATTCAACTCTGCCATTGTAGGTAGAAAACAGCCACAGACATTACAGAATGAATGAGCATGGCTGTGTTCTGATAAAACTTTACAAAAATGACCTGCAGGCCAGATTTGGTTCACAGGCCATGATCTGCTGACTGTGATCTAAAACCACAACAGGCCAGTTACATGATACATCCGGATCATCTATGCCATTGTTTCTTCACATTAAATTCTCTCCTTCAAAGCACTTGTTTATTTTTATGCGTCCTGGCTCATTCATGAAAGTGTAGGAAAAAAGTGACAACTCACTAATAGTCACATCAAGTAAAATGATATATGTGGAAACATTTTGGAAAATCTTACAAATGTAAGGCATTACTATTAGCACAAACAGATCCAACCAGATTTGACTGGAGTTCATTCACTCACTGTTCATTGATAAGCATTATTTTTAAGTGCGCGTTAGATGTCAGGTTCTGGGCTTGACCCTGAAGAACACACACCAAAAAAGGCTCCTTCCATTAAGGATTTTTGTTCTAGTACAAAAGAGCAAAAAGCCAGAGCGTGTAGTGCCATAGGCCCAATGACATAGCCAGATAATACTTTCCACTATTCCAGAGGTACTGTCCTTTCTTGGTCTCCTTTGTCACACATCCTCCTCCCTCGGCCCTGCTGGTCCTTCAGCTATTAAGACTAGTCCAATAGACTGAAGTTCAGTCCTCCAGGGAATGAGAGAACAAAGAAAGTGCTCAGCTTTTTAAATCCACTGTGAAATGACAGTCGTGCAAGCCAAATTTCAAGCAGAAGAAAAAGAACTACACAAGTTTGGTCATGTGTTTCCTCCCAAATCAAGAACAAATGCTTGGAAGATTAACTATATAGAGGCGGAAGGATGAATATTTGATGTCAGGGAAATGTCCGCTACAGAGGAAGAAGAAAGCCCTCTCCACGCTTGGGAGAGACATTCAAGTAAGATGAACGCCCCCCCACTGCTGGAACGGGCCCAGCAGAGAAGGATGGTGAGTTGTCCCATTGTATGAGGGAAGGAGGCGTGCATCTAGAGATAAGAGGAACAAGGGAAAAGAGAGGAGGGAGGGAGGGGAGTGAGGAGGAGGGTGGGAAGGTTGAACAGAGGAAACAAGAGGCCCTACTCTGCACTTCGTGGATGGTGTTCCAGGCGGTGCTGGACTGGGGGACTGCCTTTGTGACCCCCCACATATCTCACCTGAGGCCCGCATCTGAGTCTTATTTCTGACATTACCTTATCATCATGTCCCCCTCGAACTTCAACTGCTCCATCTCCCTGGCTCCATCTTTGGCTGGGTTTACAAGTCTGGAGCTGGGTCAGCCCCTTAATAGAAGTGAACATCATTTGCAGGCTGGAAACGGACTTCACATTTTGGCAGCAATCTTGGGGGTGGGGGAAAGGGAAGAGCTCTTCAGTTGGGGTGGAGCGCATGACTGCTGGATTACAACACAGAATATATATCTTCTGGTGACTTCCCAGCTGCAGAATCCTGGCTGCAATTAGAAACCTATATGTCTAGTCATTTTATCATTTTTATACATTTAGGAGCTCAAGTGTTTGCTCTAGCAGGCTGCAGCTGGCTGGCTGTCAACTCCCAGCTGTTGTTTAGCTGAAACACCACAACTAAAATTGTGGGCCAATATGACCGGAAACCCAATTGGGGAGTGAACAAAAAAGCTCAGGATTAAAGATGTTTTGTGTTCTCGCTCTTTGCTTCAACCAGGTGAAACCCACCCGTGGGGAGGAAGGCAAAGGAGGGGACTTGAAACCCATCCGGACACTTCTGAGAACTCTTTACATGAAACAGACGTGCCCCGCAAACCAGTGTTCTCTCAAGGATTATTCAGGTCCAACACCCTCCATGCCATCGGGCTGGCTTCTGGTTTTCTCCACTTCCCAGGGGTCACCAGGTCAGGGACTTACTTCCAAATAAGTAAGTTTGGCTATTTAGACAAGGAATAAACACAACATTCAACATTGGGGACAGTGTTGTTGGATGAGTCCTTGGACAACTGTAGGAAAAATAATATTAATCTTGCAGTTCGGTCCTTTAGAGCTGAGATCAAGGGGCTACCAAATGTATTAGCCTTGCTATCTGACATGATGTCTCCTTGCCCCCTGAGCCTTCAGCTCCCCTTGGATTTCAGCCATTTTAAAAAACCAGGGGGACTTGACCAATGTTGAGCTCATCTCATCACTAAAGACACCTGGGTTTCTAAGAAGTGTCTTTATGAGATGCATATTCTGCTTTCATCCAGCACGGTACAAAATGTTCGTGATGAGCCTAGAATGCCACATCACTGTTCATTATGATGCCCGCCATCATGCTGTTCACTGGCACTAGGCTCCACTGCACTGTCAGCACCCAGGGCTGGGGCTTCACTTCAGCTGTCACAGCGCTGGGGAGAACCTGCCTTTGGAGGAAAAAAACTCCTTTTTCAAACAAAGAGCTGCACTAGGAAGGGAGAAGATTTCAGGCAGACTGAACTTGCGTCTGGAAACATGTTGTACCGGGTAGCCATACCCTAGCGATGTGATCTCCCCACTCTCTCATTTCTGCTTACAGAATGCCTTCTGGGTGCCAGTTCTAGAAGGGCAGGGAAGACTGCAGATCAGAGCTAAGCAGAGCTGGCAGGCCCGAGGGCTGGCAGGGTGGTTAAAACTGCAGAGTGCTGGGTGACTACTGATCCTGGCCAATTCCAGGAAAGGGCGGAGGAGTACCATGTGAGTCCGTCCTATGGCTTAACATGACATGAAGATAAACTTCTAGCAGGCCATGCAAAGACAAGAATGTGGAAAGCTATGCAGGGAGGATTGTCATTTAAGACTCCAGCTGGAAACTAGGCCACTAGGTAAAGATACTGTCAAAGGTCACCAGGAACCAGCGTGCAGAGATCCAAGGTGAATAAAAGCATTGGCAGGACTGGGGCAAAGAGAGACAGGCGAAGTTGAGATCTCTACAAGCAGGGAGGCAGAAGGAGGGAGAAAGAACATTTGAATCCCAAAGAGACATGGATATTAATTGCATTGACCAATGTCTTACTGATAGGAACAATGTTGAGAAAACAAAGTTAAGATAAAAGACTCTGAATAATGTTAAATGGTAATTCTCACAGCTCTCCTCAAGTTCTTCCCTCGTACCAAGGATATTTATCACATTTTTCTCTTTCATTCATGCAGCAAACAGCTGTCTTGTGCCTCCTGTGGGAAATGGACTGGGCTGGGTGCTCAGGTTCCAGAGCTGAATGGACACAGTCCGTGTCTGCAATATTTCACCGCCCTGCCAACGAGGCAAACTTATACACGATCTTAGTAAAATGTGACAGCGAGTATGGCGATGTGGTTCACAAAGCACAAGTAGGGAGGAACGACCTCTAACTCAGCGCGAGACAGAACTGGGTGAGTTAGGGAAGATTTTACCAAAGGAGTGACTTGAAGGCACAAGGAGCGGGTCAGATTTGGCCCGTGGGCCACCATTTGCCAACTCTTGATACATATTAAACTGTATTTAATTTTCATGCCAGGTACAGATTCATCCATTCAAAATTAATTCTTCTTCCGCATTTAGAGTAGAGAATGCAATAACCACGCAAGGTAGTTTTACAAGAGCGCCGAAGACGCAGACGGAGGATTGTGGGGAGATGCCTTTAGCCAGTATGCACAGATAAGTGAACCTTTCCCAAAGAAGCCTGCATAGCTCGAAGCTGAGTTTTCCTCTGAGAATTACTTCTTTCAGCCCCCGAATCTGTCCTATCCTTGGTCACATCTCCTCCCTGGGCATAACCTACAAGATCTTCTATGTGGGAACGGAAAGGGTGGGCCCCCTAGCCTCGGGGCTCTGAAGAGTGTCTCAGTTGCAGAACAATCTAAGGAAACACATAAGGCCTCTGTTGCTACTGCCTTGCAGCCCATTCTGCCCTCTGCCTATTCCTTGCGTGTTGGTCCTCAGCACACTCACCGGGAAACTTCCTGCCCACAGATCTCTCTCTCTCTTCTCAGAGGCTGCTACGCCAGGGAACTCAACCTAAGGCACCTGCTTCTTGGGGGCCACTCTTGTCTTCTTTAGTTCTTCAATCATACCACATTCTTTTCCCACCACAGGGCCTTTGAACATGCTCTGCCATCTCACCACTGGACTGCACGTGTATCATCACTGCCTCTTTGCCATCCTTGTCATGTCAGTTCATGTATCTCCTCCTGGGAGAGAAGTTATTTTCCATCAGAAATCACGACTATTGACTCAGAACACTTATTTTAGTTTACATGGAAGCTATGTCTGTCTTGCTCCCATTATATCCTCCATCCAAATCCCTGGGATTCAGTAAATGTTTGTTGAATAACAGGACCTAACACTCCCCTGTAACCACCATATTAAAAACAACATATCATGAAATGCTAAACTGCAATCTCAATTTTCGAGAACAATATTATTTTGTTGTACTTGTCCTAAGCATGCTGTCATCAAGTCCAGGCAAAAGTCTGATGGGATCATCAATATGTCAGCCAACATCTTGCTCAAGATGCTTTGATTGTAACACTTGGCACAGTCCACTTTGCCCATTGCCTCGCACTTGGCTTCCCGTGGGCTCTGCTCTGTTCTTTGCGAGGCGTTCTCAGAGATTACTGAGGCTCAAAGTTAGTTGCTCCACGCTTCACAAGTCAATAGCAGGTGGAAACTCACAAGAACAGAGGTCCTAAGTGAGGTGGGGGCTGCAGAGATGGGAAGACAAACTGGAAAAATCGAGGAGACTTTCCAGACTTTCTCAGTCACCTTCAGGGTTCCTTACCTAGCTTCACCCAGAGCTTTGAACATGTTCTCAGCAGAGCCGCCTTAGAGCAACCAGCCTGGGTGAGGAGCACAATCGTGGAGAGGAAACAGACCCCAAGAGAGGGGAGAACTCGGGAATTTCTTGAAAAGATACGGAATACATGGCTAATAGACCATCCTTGTGAAATGAATCTTCTGCTCAGGCGGCAGCAGTTCAGTGTGCCCAGGGCAGCGAGCTTGCATGGGAAGGGGGAAGCGACAAACCAGTTTCTATCCTCTCCTGCCACGTGCCTCTGTAAGAATAAATTTGGGCTCAAGGGGGACTTAGTCACAGGCTCAAAAAAACACCTCCCAGATGCATAAACGATCCCTTACATTTTCAGTATAAGAACATATTAAGTTTTCTTGTTTGTGTTTTCTTTGTTTTCTGTCTTGTTTTTTGTTTTTCTTGTGTGTTGTTACTTTCATCTAATTAAAAAGTGGCACCGGTGTCGTCGGATGTGTTACAAGAACCTCTCTACGGAAGCACGAATGAAATGGAATGGCTGCCCTACACTGTGTGATTCTTACCACCTTCCAAGTCCCACAAAGGCAGCGCCCCTGCCTCCTTGTCTCCTGTCTCAGCTCCTCCTCACTGTTTCTGCCTAGGTCCGTGCGCTCTTGCAATTACAGGTTCTCAATTACACACACTTGCTACTAGCTGGAGGGGACAGAAAGTGTGCTTCCTCTCTTGGCAGCTGCTCAAGCCAGATGTTACACTGGCAGGCTGTGATTGGCTGGCAGATGAAAGAGAAGGGCTCTTCATGGACAGACAAGTGGAGGGTTGTAAACAAACCATTTCAGGCCTGAATCAGCAGGTCCTCATTAACCTGATTGGAAATGTCCTTCAAACTTCACTGGAAAACAGGGAGGATGTGGTCACAAGATCGTTCAGCTGAATACCAGCGGCTCCCTCTCTGGCTAAAATAGCAAAAAGCTTCATTTGGAGACATCAGCACCGCATTCAAGATGAGCTGGGATTCATCTGAGCTGCATCTGCATTGGCAAGCAATAATTGTAGGGATGGAAAAGTTTGTTTATTTTAACAGCTAAATGTTTGTATCTCAAAAACCAATGAAACTTTTCTGTAATCACTTTTGAGATGTACTTGAACCATTCCATCTGCCCAAATCTCTCCATTGTGCTGCTCATCTGATCACAACAGACAGTGATTGGGGCAGAGTTAAACAACCACCAACTTTCCCCCTTCCTCCTTGGGACAAGCGTGAAACCGAGGAAGCATATTTTGGCTTGACTCCTGAAGCTTCTGTTGGAGCAGTTAAGACCATTTCAAATACAGTAATTGATAAAAATCCTGGCAGAGGCTGCCCATAGATAGACCTAGGGTAGAAGTCCTGGGTGGCAGGAGCTACGAGTATGACACAAAGTAGGCAAAAGATGCCACACATAAAGCCAAACCACTTCCCCACTTCTTCCTCTTCTGCTGTTACATAAATATACAAATCTGTGAAGTTTCTTTACAGCCTAGCCAGTGTGAAACACAAAGGGTCGGGCAGGGTTTCAGAGCACTTTATTTTCATTAGAGATGCCAAGAGTCACTAGATGGAACAGGAGAGGGACAGAGCAGTTTATTCAGAATAGATTATGGGAAGTCATTATTTTTTTCAACCAATGTGGAGTTAATCCTTCTAAGGGATTAGACATTTATGGCACACTGGACTGGCACCTGTAGCTGTTCTCGTGGGGATAAAAAATGGCAGAGACCATCCATCTCTATGACTCTGGGCAGGAGTTGACAATAATAATAATTAATAGCCATTTGTGTTCTCTAGCTCCCTTCAACTGAGATCTCAGAATATTTTACTAACACAAATTCATTAAGCCTCAAACCACACCTGGGCATTCAGAAAATGCTTGAAGGTTGGCTCTTATTATTTTATATTCATATTGCATCTTTCCTCCAAGGAGTTCAAAAGGATTATAAATATATTACCAAAGTAGGTTAACTCATCACAGTTATGGGTCAGGAGTACATTTCTTCTCTCTCCCTAGCACGAGAGTTCCGAAGCTGTGAAAGATGGTTAAGGCTGAAAACAACACAGCGGACTCTTGGACTTATCTCTGGCACTATCTATACGTCACTTTTTCTACTCAAGGGTTAACCTCTCTAGAAACAAACGTGACTTTTTCTCTTTCATTCCACTCCTCAGCTATATTAAGTGAGTCCTTCAAGTGTAATACAGTAAAGTTTTGAAGCAGAAGGTATCCATCTTAGATGTGAATGAGGACTTCCATACAGGAGATGCCGAACAAGGTGGCCACTGAAGTTCCCTCTAGTTCTAAGATACTAGTCTGGCAGAATCTAAAGGAAATAATGTGCAAGGCAGGTAACTGTGTTGGGACTCATTGCATATGTCAACCCAAGCCCACGATGCCCTTGGTCTCAGATATAGAAGTTAATAACAAAACCAAAAAAGTCCTTGCTCATGAAGTCCCATATGTCCAGTGTAGGGCAGTAGTAAGAGCGTGGGATCTGGAAGCAACTGCTGTAAGTTTTATTCCCAGCCCTATAATCTACAAATTGTATGATCTTGAACAAGGTACGTGACCTGACTAGTCATTTCCCTCCTTTTCCATAAAATGTGGTTTAAAACCCAAATTGTTATGGACATTCAATAAAAGCTGAAAAAAACATCTAGCATATAATAGTTACTCAATAAATGGTGGTTATTATTGTCACGAAACCATCAGGAAGTCCCATATGTTAGGGACTCCTGGGTGGTTCAGTTGGTTAAGTATCTGCCTTCAGCTCAGGTCATGATCTCGGGACCCTGGGATCGAGCCCTGTGTCAGGCTCCCTTCTCAGTGGGGCGTCTGCTTTTCCCTCTCCCTCTGCACCCCCCCCCCGACTTGTGCTCGCTCTCTCTCTCTCTCTCAAATACATTAATAAAATCTTTAAAAAAGAAGAAAAAGGAGGAGGAGGAGGAAGAAGAAAGAAGGAGGAAGGAGGAAGGAGGAGGAGGGGGAGGAGGTCGTCCTGTATGTCAAAAGACCAAGACAGGAGAATGAATTTTTCTTTGCTTTTTCTCTGTCCTTCATCTGTTATGCTCAATTTCCATTTCACTGAAAATATTTCACTCTTTTTTTTCCCTTCCTCTTCTTTGATAATACTGCCTCCCTTTGGACTGATAAATCCTACCCACTGAAAATAGTCACCAGATTTAAAGGCAGAAACAAAAGAAAAACAAAAACACTCAAATAGTACTTTTGCCATTAGAATAAGGTTCAAAATTCTTAGCACATTGCTCAAAGCCCTTCGTGTTCTTACTAGGTTTTAACCCGATTAGAAAGCTCACTGTTACGTAAGTATTCCTAGCCTTAGTAGTGTTCCTTATGGCCTTCAGAACAGATACTCTGAACACAGGCACTCTCACACACTTCAAGTAAAGGTGCAAATCAGGACAATCCTCCAAAGGCCGTTTGGTACAACTTATTAAAAGCGAGAAAAATGTTAAGAGACTCAACCCAGCTATTCCATTACGGGAATTAATTCTGAGCTTATAATGAACGGTATGGGCAAAGACTAACAACAACGTTGTTCACAGAAGTAACTAAAACTCTAATGACAGCAGAGTGGCAGATAAATTGTTTTTCATCCCTGTGACAAAATACTTACAAATACAGGCATTAAAAATGGCATCTCAGAAGAGTTTTGATATGAGGAAAAAAACAGATTAATACAAAGTGGGTTACATGATCTTTTTTTTAAATAATAAAAAGAAAAAATGGCAAGCAGAACTATACACGTGCAAAATGATGAAAATTTATACATCAAAATATTAACCGTGTTTATCTCACAGAAGTGAAACTACAAGCAATTTGGGGGTTTGTGCTTTTTTTCAATGTTAATTTTTATTTATCAAAAATCAAAGCAGATGATGGAGAGAGAGAGAAAGACAGAGGGTGGGGGTGAGGGGAGAGAGAGAAATCCTCCTAAACATCAAACAAGAAGTTTTTGTCTCGATGACCTTACTGGATACTTGGAATGGCCTTGTGAAGAGAGCCTCACTACCATCATCACGTTCAGTTCCTCCTTGATGCCTCCTGAGCTGGGTCAGGCACCCCTTCTTCAGGTCCTAGAGCAAATGCCCAGAGCACAAATGTGTATTTGTGTGCATAAGAAATCCGGGTGAAATCGAAATGCTACTCAATCAGGGAACAGTATTCTCTACAAAGGACTCTGTAAAGCCATTGTAATGATATTTTAAAGTAACATCTCACCTTATGGGGAGATACTCAATGTGATGTTAAAGTAGGATAGACATTCAAATGTGCATAAAAATACAACTGTATATAAAATGGGTGGAAGGCGGTGTGCCTGGGTGGCTCAGTCGGTTAAGCGTCTGCCTTCGGCTCAGGTCGTGATCCCAGAATTGGCTCAGGTAATGATCCCAGAGTTCTAGGATCAAGCCCCACGTCAGACTCCCTGCTCAGTGGGGAGTCTGCTTCTCCCTCTGCTCCTCCCCCCGCAACTTGTGTGCACGTGCTCCCTCTTTCTTTTTCTGAAATAAATAAAATCTTTTAAAAAATGGGTGGAAGGAAATCTATTAAAATGTTTCCTGTGATTAATCCCTTGGGGCTAGAATAATAGGCTACTTTTACTTTATTTTTGCCTGTCTATTTTCTAAACATTCTCTAATTAGCATTTTCTTGATTAAAATATTTATAATCAGATATAAGAAAATGTAACAAACACTATAATAGCTGCTCTCTTTTCTCTACATGTAAAATGGTTTAATGTTAGGAAATGCATCTGCTTCCCACAATGCCTAGCACAGAAGCACAGAAGGAAGTCATTATGTATTTACTGAATAAATTACTGAGTACATGATGAATTAATGAATGAACCTATCAATAGACCAACCAATCAGATATCAGAGAGAATATTTTTGCCTAAGGCTATGTAAGCTACTAAGTAGTATGAGAAAGTACACCTCAACCAAGGTTTTTATTCATCAAAACCCATGGACTTTGCCACTCTGTCTCCCTGATATATATTCTAGTTACCTGTACTCATTTCCCATACTTGCCAGAACAAATCATCACAAACCTAGTGACTTTGAACAATGGAACTTTATTCTGTCACAGCTCTGGATGCCACAAGTCCAATATCAAGATGTGGGCAGAGTGGCATACTCTAGGGGAGGCTCTCAGGGAGACCCCTTGCCTCTTCATGCTTCTGGTGACTCCAGACATTGGCCTGTGGCTCCTCCCTGCAATCTCTGCCTCCCTCTTCCTACGGCCTTCATTTCTGTGTATTTTCTCTTCTGTCTCTTATAAGGACACTTGTCGTCGGATTTAGGGCCCACTCAGGGATTCAAGGATGATCTGTCACTCCTGAGATTATGAACTTAATTATATCTGCAAAAACCCTCTTTCCAAACAAGGTCACAATTTCAGGGTCACAATCACAGACATATGTATATCTTTTGGGGGGGGTCACTCTTCAACACATTATGTCACCCTTGAAATGGTCCAAAATTTCCTCCATATTCTGCTCTGAAGTACATCGCCATTTGAAAATGGTAGCAAGGAGAGGCCTTGAAGAGGAAACCATTAACATGGAGAAGCCACCACCACTGCAACCTTCTGTCCTCACCAACTATTGAAAACATGATTTTATTTTTTATTTTTTTATTTTTTTTAAGATTTTATTTATTTATTTGACAGAGATAGAGACAGCCAGTGAGAGAGGGAACAGAAGCACGAGGAGTGGGAGAGGAAGAAGCAGGCTCATAGCGGAGGAGCCTGATGTGGGGCTCGATCCCAGAGCACCAGGATCACGCCCTGAGCCGAAGGCAGACGCTTAACGACTGCGCCGCCCAGGTGCCCCTGAAAACATGATTTTAAATATCAATCACAATTCTCCCCCTTCTCCACTTCATTTAGTCAAATGAGATTCACGGAGGGGAGATGGGAAAAAAGTCTGCTCCCGTTCACTTTCAAGATTACTTGTCTCTCCTAAACCTGCCATGTTCCTCTAACCTCTACTGTATATAACACTTTTTTAATGCCATGATCACCGAATTATCAGCTAAGGAATTCACAAACCTTGCTCGTGATTCCTTGGTGATGAAGGGAACTTCCATAAACATGAGCACTGCAATTCGGAAGAAACAAGGAGAGGAATCTTACTAGTGATGGATTCAGCCCAATTCAGATCCCATCAGAATGGACACTCTGCTCCTAAAGGGCCAGTAAGGGCTGATAAGATCGCTTAAGACTCTTTACAAGATGCACGAAATGATCTTCTCCCCAGAAGAGAAAGGACAGGCAAACTTGTAGCGGTGCCCATCACAGAGGATTTCAAGCCCCTCTGTGGGGACCTTGACCTGCCCCTGGAATTCACCCGAACCAAAGCAAGGGAGCCCAAGAGTCTGAGGTGCACGTTCTGGCAGTGGAGGCTGAGAAACTACACCCTCGGCTGCTCACGCTCTGGACAACCTCAGTCACCTGAGCGTCAGCGCGCCAAAACTTTGTGATGAACAGAATTTCTGCATTTCCGTTCTGAAAACCAGACCTTGCAAAATTTATGAAAAGGTCCACTTTAAGACCAGTTAGAAAAAGGTCATGAAGGCCTGAATGCCTTATCTAGTGCTTTCTTCCTAGCTAGCAAGTGAAGAAGCTCACACGCAGTTTCTAGTCAAGGGTTCAGTGTGAGTCATCCAAGTATATGTAGGAAGCGAGTTCCCTGCCTGGCGCCGTGCTTTCAGATATGCTCATGTACCTGGCGGTGGGGATACAATGATTTAAGTCACATCCCTTCTCTCAAGAGTTTATAGTCTAGGGGACAGAGAAATGCTACCAAAAGAAATAAAGGAGTGTCGATAAAGACGGTATAAATAGTGAAAATGAGGCAACAAGGAAATAAGTCAAGGAGTCTCCCTGTAGAAGTCAGAAAAGATCTTAAAAAAAGAGTAAATGCTGGGGCTAAAACTTGGAGGTTTGGCAGAGTCCTAGGAACATCACTTTATTGATTCCTTATCAGGCACAGCATGGATGTACTCCACTCCACAAGATGCATGACTAGCTCAGTTAATCCTCACAACAACCCAAGAGAAGAGGCACAGAGTAGTCATCTAATTTAAGATGGTAGAATCTGAATCCAGATCTGTCCGACTCCTTAAGTTTATGTTCCCAACTCCTTCATGACTGGGCCTTTTGAAATAGATGCCAGCGGGGCGCCCGGGTGGCTCAGTTAAGAACCTGACTCTTGATTTTGGCTCAGGTCATGATCTCAGGGTCATGAGATCGAGCCCCACATTGGGCTCCATGCTCAGTGTGGAGTCTGCTTAAGATTCTCTCCCTTTCCCTCTGCCTCTCCCTTTGCTCATGCTAGATAGATAGATGATAGATAGATAGATAGATAGATAGATAATAGATAGATGATAGATAGATAGATAGATAGAAAGAAAGATAGGTAGGTAGATAGATAAAATCTTTGAAAAAAATGAAATAGATGCTGGCAAATAGGATTACCATTATTTATTGTTCAACTGATGCAATGCAGAGTATAAGCAACTGACTAAAGGAAACCAATACCAGACAGCAAAGATTTGTATGGACTGAGTAGGGCGGGAGGCACTGTATGGGAAGATCTCAAGCACTGGACACTCCCACAGTCTGACTGCAGGGACAACTCCCAACATGAGCTTAGGAGAAATCAGCAACCACAGCGAGTGAACTGCCTTAAAGTGTAGCCATGGGAATTCCAGCAATAAGGAGAGATGAACATTTTTGCAAAGGGAAAGAGAAAGAAAAACAGGGCACAAAAGAATAAAAGAAGGCTTTGAAAAGTACTACTGACAAATGCAAGTACAATTGGGGCGTTTGTTTTATATATGTTATATAATTTTATGTGTTTTCTCTATATATACACACACATATATACATGAACAGTTATGGGATGTAAATATTAAGTTAGAAAATCATGGCACTTATACATATTTTTAAAATAGCGTTTTCAACATTTATATATGGGTGTGATACTCCTGTGAAATCTTAAATAAAAAAAAATCCGTGAGGATTAATGAGATCTTTAAAAAAATCTCTATGGTATGTGCGCTCCAGGGAGACAAGTGCTATGTAAATACCAGATATTTTAACATGTTCTTCTCAGATGGGGGTGGGGGAAAATAGTGGCTAGGCATAAAAGGGGTTCACTGGAATTTCTTCTCTCCTCGAAAAGAGAGTTTAGGTACCAATATGCTACCTTGGTCGAGCCCTTTAAAGATGGCTCGGTGGTTTCTACGGTTGAAGCAAAGTTTGTTACAAATCCAGCTCCACTTCCCTATGAACAAGTTCAGTGGTTGTAGGACATCCTAGAGCACTGGGTCTCAACCAGGGAGCACATTAGAGGCACCTACATCCTTTAGTGACCGTGACACCCAGGCCACGCCCTACATCAGAATCATGGGAACGGGGGTATGATCTCTAAAGCTCCCCAGGAGAGCCCATTCAAGGTTGAGGTCCACCGACCAAAAATATATTTGGTTAGCATACTTTTCTAAAAACAAACAAACAAGAGAAAAGGATCATATCATTCTTTAACCTCTTGGGCTGGAATGGTTTGGGCACTAAACTGCCAAATCTCGAACGTAGGTCAAAATGACAAACTCAGGGTTAATAGCAGAAATAGCAAGTGGCTATGACCTGAGAGGCAGGCTGGTGGACAGGCAAAAGATCAAGAAGATTCTGGGGGCCCCCGGAAGGCAGTGCTGAGCTGAAATGTCCATGTTACAGAACTAGCAGTAAAGACTCAGGAAATCCAGAAGAAGTTGCAAGGAAAAGTCACAGGAAAGTCCAATTAATTCTGCCAGGCCACATCTTCCTTCCCTCAGCAGAATACCTCAAAATTCTCTGATAATAAGGATCTCCTAGGGTACCTGTTAAACGGGGTAATAATGACATCCCAGACCCTCTGAGTCCCAGTCTCCATGGGGAGGCCCCTGGGAAGCTCTATGTTCAACAAACACCCATTTACAGTTTTTAATATATAATTGGCCTCTTCATGTCTACACAGCTGCAAATGACACCCAAGATCAGGAGACCAAATTGAACTGAGTGTCCAGTAAATACTCCTCTATATCTGAGTCTCCAGCCTTGATTCAAAACTGATCCAGCTTTTGAGCTCTTTCCTCTGCCTTCCACAGGAGCAGGAAGCTTTTGTCATCAATCTACGCTCAAACCTTGACTCAAAATTGTTTCCTCATTTTGAAATGCTCTAGGGTTTCCAACAGGTAGCAAGTCACTAGGCACTGCAGCTATGTAAGCCGATTCTAATATAAGGATTGTTTCCTAAGGAAGTAAAATTCTATAAAAGAATCAAGGCTTAAATTGGGCAAAATTTCATAGAACCTCAAATTTATATCCCCACATCTTTCTTATTCCTTTATAACTAGGTATGACAATGAGAATTGGAAAATTTATTTTCAGTGTTTGATAAAAAATAGTGAATGAAGATTTCGTTGCTACATATATTTAGGCAAGCTAGAGTAGGGAATAGATCTTGGGGACAAACGAACACTTGCACTGACCTTGCCTTCTGTTTCCCTCATGTATTTGAGTCTGCACTCCTTGGTCAAAGTGAAATGGGACCCAGAAAAATCTCAGAAGACCAGGAGGAGTGTAATTCTTATTCATCTTACCAAACCTGCAGCAAGCTCAAAAATGTGAACCTTCTGTGAAAATAACGATACATCTGTTCTCCTTGAGAATACGTCCTAGAGTTGGACACAGTTAGAGGGTGGCTGTTATATACAGAGGGTCCCATGATTATTGCACATCCATAAGCTAAGAAGGCAAAAGTTACCTGCCAAAATAAATGAATATAGTAGTTCCTGACCTTATCCACAGGGAATATATTCCAAGACTCCCACTGGATGGCTGAAACTGTAGATAGTACCGAACCCTATTTATACTATGTTTTTCCCTAGCCATACATACCTATGAGATGTAACTAGCAGACGGGTAGCATACACATATGGATACGCTGGATAAGGGATGATTCGTGTCCCAGGCAGGACAGGGTGGGACGGCCCAAGATTTCATCAGGCTACTCAGAATGGCACCCAACTTAAAACATGTGAATTGTTTATTTCTGGAATTTTCCATTTAATATTTCTGGAACGCAGTTGACCAAGGGTAACGAAAACCATGGAAAGCAAAACTGCAGATAACGGGGGCGGGGGGGGAGACTATGGTACAAGTCAGAGAGAAGCAGAAAATCCCAATTTTCTCAGGTCAAATGATATTTGTGAACGACCATACTGAGAAGCAGTAGTTCACTTGAAGGTATGTATGAAATTTTACTAAGCTTTTAAGGTAAAAAAGGTGAGAAGTGTTATAAGTTCATGATTAACTAATTCTGCAAAATATAATTAATTCATAAAGGCTTTGACTGAGCGGCGCTCAGTGGGACCTTGATATGTCTGATTCTACGACTAATCAGCTGCCATTTCCCATCTGTTTTCTTTCCAACTTCATCTTCCCCGTAATACTGAACTGCAAATGACAGCCTACAATAAACCTAAAAATTCTCCAAACAACCTACAATCTAAGATAATCAGCCTCCACCAGGCTCGGAGTGGTGGTGAGCCCTTGGGTGAGTAGGCAACCTCTCTCCGCCTCAACGTTCTCATCTCATAATTAGGACAATGAGACTATCACTCACATACAATTACTGGGAGAAATATGAATTAGGAAACTGGTACAAATGGAGAGCTCAGTGCCCGGCACATACATGCAAATCATTATAATACGGCATAATATAAATTATGTAATACGGACCATGTCAATTACGATATTATGTTTAATCAAATGAAGTTGATTATGATTATGATTTTGATTATGTAGTCCACTTCTCAAAGTCATCATTTTTTAAAGGAAGTCCATTCTCCAAATGTTAACTGGGTTGATGTTCACATTTCCTCAGATTGCTAACTAATCACATTAGTTGGCCTCATCTCATACAGTCTTCTGAGCCTTGTTATTGGGTTTAAGTCATTTTTAAAAGCAGCAATACAAGGGGGTAGTCAATTTGCCTTCCAACAAGGAAAGCAGGATGATCTTTTCTCCCTATTCACCTCTCATTCTTGCCACTTTTTTTTTTAAGATTTATTTATTTATTTTAGAGAGAAAGAGAGAGAGAACAGGAGCAGGATGAGGGGCAGAGGAAGAGAGAGAATCATGAAGCAGACTCCCCGCTGAGTGCAGAGCCCAACGTGGACTTGATACCAGGACCCTGAGATCATGACCTGAATCGAAATCCAGAGCCAGCCGCTTAGCTGACTGAGCCACCCAGGTCCCCCTCATTCTTGTTACTTCAATTCCACAACGTTCCCTTTGTATCAGATGACAGCAGTTCCCTTTATCTGTAGGGATACGTTCCAAGACCCCCATCAGATGCCTGAAACCTCAGAGAGTACAAACCCTGTTTGCCTACTTTTTCCTGTACATACATACCTATGAAAAAGTTTAATTTATAAACTAGACACAGAGATTAACAATAATAACTAATAATAAAATAGAACAATTATAACAACACACTATAATAAAAGTAAGGTGAATGGTGTCTCTCTCTCTCTCTCTCTCTCTCAAAATATCTTAGTGTTCTGTACTCACCCTTCTTCTTGTGAGCACGTGAGACGATAAAATCCCTATGTGAGGAGATGGAGGGAGGTGAATGACATGGATGAGGGACTTAACGTTAGGCTACTACTAACTTTCTGAGGATAGGTCAGGAGGTTCAACTGCTTCCAGGCCACAGGTGGCCATGGGTCACTGATACCGGAAGTAAAACCACAGATAAGACGGGGACTACTGTAGTCCTATGACTGAAGGCACTGATAGAGCAAAGAGGCAGCACACCTTGCATGGAAGAATCTACGGTCCTCCGTCATCTCAGGCCCAGAGAAATCTCAGAGGAATTAGGAGAACCGATGGCCGTAATATGTGTTTCTAACATCCTCTCTTCTACTGGCAGAAAGTAAACCTTTATTTTGATTTTTTTCAAAAGTGGGTAATTTATATAATCCCTTGACACCCTTTAAGCGAACAAACCTGCATAACCCTGCGTAATAAAACTATTAGCCAGACACATCCTGCAAGAGTTCCCTGGACTGCTGCTAACCTTGTTTGGCTTCAAGATGGGAGTTAAATCTTCCTACAAGACATGAAGTGTAAAGCATATTAGATATAAGATACTCTAATCATATGTTCCTGAATCTAGAATCCTCCTGAATGAGTTAAGACAAAATTTTATAATGATCCCCTTTGTGTTGAGTATTCCTTGGGTCTCCTGCCCTCTTCAGAGAGCAGAGATTTCAGTTGTTAGAATTGTCCCCAGTGGGATCTCAAGGAAGCTGCCCCAAACCGATTGAGTAACCCTCCCCTTCACCTGATAGGATCAAAAATTTTACTGCATCACTGATGGCCCAATTACAAATACAAAGCCCTCTGTACATGCCCACGAAAGATCATTGTTGTGTATCTAGCAGACCAAATAATTATTCTGGTGTTCAGCCTTTAAGCAAGGAGTTATGTTTGTAATGGAAAAAAATAATAGCATTTATTTATTTAGGCAAAAATAAATTAAAAAATAACAATAGAGATAGAGAAAGAGCGACATTTTATTCTTCCTCTTTGCACAGTTTTCCAGGAGGAAAAAAAAATGTAACTTTGGCTAGGCTCCATGATGAAAGGGATTTTTTTTCCCCATTCAGTTTACTAACTAGACAAAACATAGTGTGTGCTCTTCCCTCTCTGTATATATTTATTATTTTTAAAAATGGATAGCTAATAAATATCTCCATCTGCAGAGTTCAGGCAGTCCTTTTTTGAGATGTTCAAACGTTGGCCATCCCACC
This sequence comes from Ailuropoda melanoleuca, assembly GCF_002007445.2. Taxonomy (NCBI): domain Eukaryota; kingdom Metazoa; phylum Chordata; class Mammalia; order Carnivora; family Ursidae; genus Ailuropoda; species Ailuropoda melanoleuca. Next base: position 8,659,751 of record NC_048226.1, read on the forward strand.
TCAATCAACGCAATATCACAGGTAATAAAGATTGAACATGAAGGCAGTAACAGATATGCTGTCTTATAAAACCAATAAGGTAACACTGACATGCATAAAAAATGCAACTATTCCTTCCTTAGGCGGAACCATCAAAACTGTCGTGAAATGTATTACGTTTTATTTGCTCTGGGGGCATGCTTAATCACGGTTTCCTCACTGAAACGTCCTAATCAGGCTGTGGCTTTAACCAGACCTCCCCTAAAAACTTACTCTCATCTGGGATTCTTATCCCAAGTGCGAGATCCAGCCTCTTCAGACATGGATGCCTATCTGAAGAACAAGCTACTCGGGCCCTTTGAGGTCTTCCGCTCTGAGGTCAGAGGTTCTTCTCCATTTCTCTGGAAAGCACCATCACCTGCTGCGCCCAGCACTGTATGGTCCTCAGGAAGAATGTTAATGAATTGCTGTGCACGAGCCCTTCAACCATTCAGCTGAAGAATCAAAATGTGGCCATTCCATGATTGATTTGGCCAATAGATAGATTTTCAATAGAACGAGAAAAAAAATCACCATGGATGGAATAGGCAGGATGGCTTTCTACAAGAGTTAGCTCCTTGTGTTTCCTCCATGTAAGAAGGCATTATCTAGAGAAATGTGATGTGAATTACTAATGTTAAATTTTACCTTACCCAGGTTGGCAATAATAAAAGTGAAGCTGGGCCATCATTTTATTTGTTTGTTCATTCATTTTTGTTGTTCTTGATCTAACCTAGAACAGCAGTTCCCATCCTGAATGAGAAAAAGCTAGAAATTTCAACTGACACACAGAAACCTGCATAACGTGCAGCCCGTTAATCTATACAGTCAACTGGCATGAGTGGCAATAATGTGACAGTATCACTGAATGAACATTGTTTGTCAGATATGTAGAAAGGGAAAATCCTGAGAACTGTTATTCTGGAAATGGATGGACAGATGGACGGATGGATGGGAGAACAGATGGATAGACTGATGGATGGATGGGTAGATGGACAGATGGATAGACAGATGGATGGATGGATGGACAGACGCAAGGATGGATGAATGGATGGGTGGATGGACTGATGACAGATGGGTGGCTGGATGGATGGATGGCAGAGTATACACTAATAATAATGACATATCTGATTACAGACTATCCGTATTCAAATTCTGGCTCTGCCACTTACTGCGTCTCTGGTTGGGAAAACCTACATGTACTGTGGTTTTCTCACCTTTAAAATAAAGATGATGAGGATGACACCTGCCTCATAGGAACTGAGTGGTTATCTATGCTATACAGCACTTGAAACCGTGTGTGCTATATTGTAAGCGCTCAACAAATGTTAGCTCTCATGATAGATAAAAAGATAGCCAAATTCTACACCTAACCATATTGCTTATTTCTTGCATTTTAACAAAGCTTTAGAGTCTACAAAAATTGTTCACATATTTTAAGATTGTTCGATCATCAACACAGGAATCTGACTTAGATACAATCACAATTTTACATAAGAGCAGCCAACTTGGAAGTAGTGTACCTTGTATTAAATCACATGGTAATTTCATGGAAAACCAAATGCTGGAGGCCTGGTCTTGCACCTAGCTTTGCCAACCATGAAATCAGAGATTTTAGAAAAGTCATTTAACCTCTCTGACCTGAGTTTCCTTATCTATGAAATGATGATAAAATGATGAGACATTTATAACGCTGCTAGGAGCTTTGTCCTGTCATTCACTAAGTACTTACAGTGGGTCTGTTATGCACCAGGCACTATGCACCTGGTGCACTATGGTGCACTATGCACCAGGTACTTGATGCAATGAAGTCAAGCACTACAAATGTGAGGCATTCCAAGCAATCCATAACTACCCTTCATTTTCATTGCCTTTATCATTAGTTACTCCTCCTGAGATCCCACAGGGAGAGGCAAGCAGAACCAGATCTCGAATTCAGAGCTTACTTCTTTATAATAATTTAACGAAGTGTTCTAAGACTCCCCTGATGGGTAAATGGTCATTAGAGTTTTGAAGAGGCAAGAGTTACCTTGGACAAAGGGCTTGGCAGATGAAAAAGCTGGGTGAGTTCTTAAACCTTAACCTACATTCGTTTTGTTTTCATGTTGTTTGTTTTTATTTTAAACCAATGCTATTGAGATTTGATTTACATATATACACCGACATGCAGCCATTTGAAGGGTACGGTTTGGTGAGTTTTCCCAAGTGTATATGTCCATGCAATCACCACCACAATCAGACAGAGAGCATTTTCAATGCCTCGAAAAGTTTCCTATTCTCTTTTGTATTCAATAGCCCCCCAGCCCCTACCCCAGGCAACCGTCCATCTACTTTCTTTCACTTTCAATTAGCTTTGCCTTTTCAATAATTTCATAAAATAGGATCACACAGTATGTAGCCCTTTGTGCCTGGCTTCCCTCACTAAGCATCTCTTTGAGGATCACCCATGTTTAGCATGTATCAACACGTTGTTCCTGAATACTATTCCATTGCGTGTCCATGCCTCCGTTGGTTATCCATTCATCTGCTGATAAACATTTGAGTTGTTTCCAGTTTGGGGTGATTACGAGTAGAGTTGCTATAAACAATCGTGTGGACATATGTTTTTATTTCTCTTGGGTAAATACCTAGAAGTGGAGATTACTGAATTGTATGATAAGTGTATTTTTTAATTTAAAGAAACATCAAATTTATTTCCCGGGCTGGCTGTATCTGTTTACACTCCCACCAGCGAGGCAGGAGGGTTTCAGTTGCTCTCCATTCTTGCCAACACTCAGGTTGATATTTTAATGGGTAGAATTGTCAGTGACAAGGCTGACGCATTTCTCATGCAGACAGACACAGAACTCTCAGAAGCCTTAACAATCCTCTATATGCACCTGTAAGGGAACTTTCTAAGGTTTTCCCCACAGACAGAGATCACAAAAAGCCTTTAGCATAGAGAAAAGAAAGCCAGCAAAAGACACACAGATGGGTGAGAGGCACTGAGGAAAATAACAAAGAGTAAAAACCAGACTACCCTAAAAAAACAAGTTGCATCCAACAGCCACAAAACATGGAACAGAGGGTAGAAAGTGAAGTTCCATATAATGTATAGAATTATTTTGATTGTTTCACCATTAATTTAACATAATTAATTTTGCTTCACGAAACCAGTAATTTGTTTTTAAAGATACTAGACAAAAACTCTCTTTGCAGGTTTTGGTTGCTGGTACCAGGCTCTGCGCAGACATCTAGAGTTTCGAGGTAGCTGACGAGACCTCTACATTAGCTTGCCGCTAAGAATGTAAACACTGAAATCAGTTATTTTAGGGTCAGACACTGGAAAAGGTTCTAATAAAATAAATTGACCAGCTTCCTACGGATGAGAAAACTCTAAAACCTGACAGCTTTTTGCTGGTAACTGCAGCAGTAAATTCAGGCAATCCTGGATAAATGTCAGGACGCTTTCTGGGATAAAATGCCTCTATCGAGCTACCAAAATATTATTAAGAAGGGTATGGGATTGCTGTAGGGAGAAGTGTTCAGGCCTCCTCTCCATTCCCAATCTCCTTCACCAAGTGATGCCAGACATGCTGTATTTTGTATTATTAATACCATTGTGCCTGTATTGGATTCGAAGATTCAGGAACATGCATCTATATTTAATGTAGGTGTCTGTCTGTTTCTGTGGAAAGGGAACTACAGATGGCTGGCGGGAACAGAAAACCCAACACAGTCACTTTGCATGCTTTGTGCAGCCTTACGTCTTCCCATGCCTTTAACAAGTACTCATTCACTTAACAGATAGTCACTGAGTATCCAGGCACCGTGCTGGGCACATTCTAGAAGCTGGAAATAGAGCAGTGGACCAGACCAAGTCCTTATCCTCATGGAACCACCTGCCATAGAGAGAGGGAGAACACATCATACGTACGCCAAGGCACATCTATCCTGTCAGATGGTGCTGAGCACTGTGGAAGCAATGAAGCAGATAGAGCGCACTGTGTGGGGCAGAGCTGTGGGATATCCATTGATTGGGAATGCCTCACTAATAAAGTGACATCTGAGCAGAGCAAGCCACATAGATATCAGTGGGAAGAGTGTTCCGGCCAGAGGGAATAGCCAGTACAAAGGGGATGACTCTGGGCCATACTTGATGTGTTCCAAAAAGAGCAAAGAGGCCAGCATAGCGGAAGCAGAATGGAAGGTCAGAGAAAGTATGAGGAGATGAGGCCAGAAATGTATCAGGGGTCATCTTAATGAATGTTTCTCTTTGGTCATAGTAGTTGCCCATGAATAGGCCAGGAAAGGAAACAGAAACATGTTTTAGCAAACAAGGGTGGCTGGATGGTTCTTGGGAGTCAGCCAAGAGAAACAAGTTCAAATACAGCTTTGATCTCACTGGCTCATAGAGAGCTCTTCCTCCTCTGACATCCTTTTACTTATGGATTGTGTATCTCTTTCAAAACCTTTGTGTTGTCTTATGTCATGAGCTCTTTCTTAAGGCATATGTCCCTCTCTTCCTTCAGTCAGCTCCTCGAAGATAAGAATTAGGGTTCACAACTCTTGATAGATACATATATATACCACACTAATCCTTAAATAGTGCTTGGCTCCGGCAGGTACTCAATAGGTATTCCTAGAGTCAAGTATGTAGTCGATGCTAATTTTAGATTCTCTACCTTTTAGAAGGAGAGTTAGAACAGAGTTTCCTACATTAAGCAATTTGTGTCAGGTAGAACTCTTTCGGTTGTGAGTAATTTAAAACCCAACCCATATTGGCTTAAGCATTTTGGTTGATGTTACTGAAACATCTAGACATAGATTTCAAGCCAGACAAACCTGATCAAAAGCTCAATCGGCTCATCAAGTTTCTCTCTACCTCTCTCCACTCTACTTTCCACAGTGTTGGCTTCCTCCTCGGGCTGTACACAGTAGCTCTCAGAAGCACAAGGCTTTCCTTGGCTCTAGCAAATAAAATGCCCATTGCAATTCTAGGGCTTACATTTTCATCTACTGCCTTCAGAGGAGAAGAGATTTTGGTAGTAACTCCAGGACTTAGGACTCATTCTTTCACATTGGCCTGAGTAGAGTGAGGGTGGGTCTAATAAAATTACACAGTGGAGAAATGGCCAGGCTAAATACATAGAGGGAGATCTCAGTACTCATAGCAGGAGAAGGGGAAAAAAATTGATTTTCAGGATACAACCAGTACATTCACTATATTGATTATCAGAATCAACTGGATAAAACTGCAAAAATTCAGATTTATGGGCCGTCTCTCAAAACTTCCAAATCAGAATCTTGTCCTGCATTCTGGGATCTGCACTTTATAGAAAGCCCCAGGTGATCCCAGGTGAGGGCATCAAAGCATCTTGCTACCTACTGCCTGTGCCTTTCTTGATGTCTATAACACAGGAAAGTAATTCAGACCTATATTAAAAAGATATAAAGTAATACTTAGAAAGAAATATGAGCCCCAAGGAAAGTGACTCTCTAAATATGAAAGTGTAATTATTTTCAATAAGCATTTCTACCTCCAATCTCATCTAAAATAACAGCATGGAAGCTCCAGGGATGTCTGGTTCTCATCTACTGGACTCAGTAATACAGATTTATTCTCTCAGATAATATGATGAGCAGTTGCATCTTTGAAGGGAGTAAGGAATCCATTTATCTTCCTGGGTGCCCCAGCCTCATTGTGGAAAAGTTACATACATAATTTCACAAAGGAAAAAGCCAAAACAAATGGAAGTTTCCTCTGATGCCACCATATTACCAGAAACTTTGCGTCCAGCTAGGGAAGACAGGCCATTTGCATTAGCATGATAGGAACGGGAAAAAGGTGAAATGCTAAGAAATCCAAAATGCAAGTTTCCTCTTGGCGTAAAACCTGCTGTCAAACACAGGCTTCAGAGCACTCACTCAGACAATTCTAATCTAGCCTGTCGTGCCAATGAAGTTGCAGAACACTTGGTTGAGTCTGTCTGGCCCTGGAGAGATCCAACACAGCTCCAGAGTGGTGCATCTGGAGAAGGAACGGACCAGCACAACTGTGCCGCCAGGCCTCATCCTCCACCTGCTGGTGTGACCGTTTCATACACTTAACCCTTGACCAGTTAAATTTTTAAAAAATAAAAAAGGGAGAGAGACGAAAGGGGCAGGGAGAGTGGCGGTTCGCTGGAGGGACTCACTTGGGCTAACTCGTCTTCTGGAACCACTTTGGCTCTCCGAGGGTCAGCAGGTTCTTTTCCCATCTTCTTCCAGCTGTCTTGTCTTGCTTTCTCTTAATTTGCACCCCCCTCCCCCCCATCACTTCTTTCTCTCTAGCTCTCTTCATTCCAAGTGTTCCGAGGAAGGAGGCATGATGGATAACAGATGTTCTTTGACATATTGTGTCATTTATCACACGACAGCCCCAATCCTACTAACAGGCCCTTCCCCATATGTCACTGTCGGCTTTTCTGCAACCCCAATGCATCAGGAAGAAATGGTTTAATACAATGTGCTGTAATTCCTGAGTCACAGCTCAGTGGAGAGGTTTGAGATACTGAGTTCTCTTCCCTTTCCACCTTATTTGTTTCAACAGGCTCCTCTTCCTGAGAAATGCATGACCGAACTCATCAGAGCCCAGGTGGAGGGGAAAATCGACCCCAGAACTGTGCTCCAGGGTGGAAGACAATAGGAAGGTAGGCCTAGAGATGGCATGGTAAATGCAGGCTGCAGTATATTATCGCACTCCCTGGCAGGCTCTTGCTTATTTTCCATGGAGCACAGCGTTTGCCATGCTTGACAATGAGGAGAGTTCAGTGGCGAAGGTCTATAAATCCAAATTGACACGGGAGTGCCCTGCTGTGTCCCTGAAGGAAGGAGTTGACTGCATCAGCCAGAAAGGAAGTTCCCCCAACCAAGCCTTCACCAATGGCTGCTCCTGCTTTGGCTAAAGCAAAAAGGGTTCTAAGGCATTTCCCGTTATAACCCATTTGTCCCAGAAGTATCGCCATAGCATCAAGTCACATCTTTGTACGCATCAAAGGCTATCACAAGCGCACACACTTTGTGGATTCCTTTCTCTCCCTATCCCCATGGTGAACTTGGCCACTCCTCTCGGCTTACCAGGAGGTCATGTCTCCCCAGAGGGAGGGGTTTCAAGTTAGCAGAGTAGCAATTAGTTGTTCTTGACCTCTCAGGCCTTTGACTCAGTGCACACTCACTCCCATGGAAAGCAGACGGGATGATGCCCACAGCAATAATGAAATCCAAGAAGAAGAGCCACAAATGGGCTTGCACTCCAGCTCAGACATGCAAAGACAACACAGCTTTTCTCCCAAGAAGACACCATCTCATCCCACCAAATAAGGAAAATCTCATATTTGCAAATTGGGATGTCTCAGGTTTCTTCTGATTTAAGTTGTCTTTTTAGGTTTAAAGCAACTCTTTTTTGAGGGAAAACAAAGCAGCCAGTTCAGAATTTAATTCTATTAGAGATTTCTCCATCTCCTTTTGTTTTCCCAAGAAGGCATCTGGTTATAGAGGGACCATGAAGGCACAGGGACCCTATGGGCTTGATCTAGCCCTTGGGCTACAGAGGACTGAGTTGACCTGTAGGTGTGGGCTGATGGGATCTATAAAGCATGGTGGCATGGTGCTGGCCTAGACACCCCTGTCTTTCCTAATGCTTGACATCCCAGGTGGTCCTCTTGCACTCTTTTTTTGCTGCATAGATAATGTTCCCAAAGACCCTAATTGCTACCTTGGTTCTCAGTGCCCGGGGCTCCTGTTCAGGCACTGAGCCATACAGGCTGTACCCAGGTAGACTTTTGCCCCAAGCTCACTTTACCCTTATTGTAATGACCCTTCTGGCAAGCTCTCCAGCTAGATATCCAGGAACTTTCCATTCCCTGAAAGTTACATGGAAATTTCCAGATCTTTTCCCACCCTACCACACAGAAGCTTAGGGAGATCAGGGAAGGCTAATCCCAGTTCTCTCTCTTTCACTAACCACTGCTTGTCTTTGCTAAGGTTTTCCAAAAGCAGAGCCTGAGGCAAGGATTCTTAGCCAACCGATTTATTGGGGTGGGGAATTCTTTGGAGAACAGGGGAGAAAAGGAAGCAGAGAGAACAAAATAAAGAGCTAGCTAAAATGTGGTCTCATCAGGAGACTCAGATCCATGAGACCACACAGGGGGACTGGAGTCCAGGGACTGCACCAGTGGTGGTCATGAATCCCAGCTAGAGACCTGCATACCCTGTGCAGCCAGTCATTAGCCAATGGCCACAGGGAGGAATGGAGACAGGGAGCTACTAAGACTCCTTGGCTTGGTGACCTGTCTGCCTGAGGACAACTTTCAGGAGAAAGAAACACGTTTCTTGTTATAGCCAACACAGCATCTGGGGAGCAGTGCACAGGCTGGTCAAGAGGTATCTGGAGAGGGTGGCAATTATACCCCTACACCAGCCCACCACTTTTACCTTTCTGCAGCCACCTCGCTTTGCTGGGGGACCCTCCTACATAGCCATCTCACCTTTCCGCTTTGTCTTCCAGATTGCTAAATAGAAAAATCAATCTCTCCTGCTCCCTCTTCACCCCTCTCTAACACATTTGCCCTCCCAAAAAATCTGTAGCCCTGAGGATGGAAGCCAGAATGCATATGACTAACCACCTCCTTTCTGTTCCCCTCTCTCTTCCTCCCCGTAACCTACCAGAGCTACAAGAGATGGGCTCCTTACTTTGCTTCTCTTCTATCATTGGTTATCATTGGTTTTCTCACTGTTAACATCTTTTTCTTTCCCAAAGCGACATTCAGCGGGGGCTATTTTCTACAGACATAAAAGTGAATGAAAGAAGAGAAAGGGGTTTACCAACAAGGAAAGATCTAAAATTATCCTGTCATTAGTATTATTAATCACAATATTGAAAATAGACTTTGGGTCAGGGTCCATGCTTGAAATTCTCAATTATTTATTTTTTTTTTTTTTAGAAACCACCATGAAGTAGATAGGATTCTATTCCTTTTACAAATGAGAAAGTGGGCTCCAGTTAGGCTACTAAGTTGACACAGGTGGCAAGGAATGAAACCAGCATTTGACAGCAGCTCTGTCTTATTCTGAAATTCAAGCTCATTTCATGACACTATACCCCAATAGCTCTTTAAAGGACAATGTGGCCCTAAGTATATTTTGGGGTAGGGGAAAATATCATCTGTTCCACTTCCAATCTACACCTACAGATTCAAAGAAAGAGTGTGTTTTTTATGACCCGACCGTGGACTTTGAAGTCCAGCTGAGCACTACACACCTATGGCTGGTCCCTGGTGAGGGCACAGCCTCCTGGATCCATGCAAACAGTTGTCTTGAACCAGGCTTAACTCCTACCAGGTTTTGTTTCCTTTTCAGTTCCTGAGGCTCCTGGGCTCCTAACGTCCCTAACTCCATCTATTGTCTTACCATCTGATCTGCCCTGATCCTATGGGGACTCTTCTCCTTTGGACTCCTTTTGATGTTCAGAGCTCTTCAGAGCATGACCTGAACCTATCCTTAACCTTCTCCAAGGACTGGCCCCACCCCAGTCCCTGAGCACTCAACTGAACACTGGGCTGCTGGGCTGGTGTCCTTCCAGGCTTATCTCTCCATGGGCTCACTGTGGTCACCTCTGGCAGAAAAGGCCGGCTTAGTTCCCCCCACCAATTCCACCATGATTACATTCAACCCAGTGAACTGACCCTTTGGTTGGACAATTGCCACGGTTAGATTCTGGGGAACAGAAGCTACGTAACTTCTTCCAATGACACAGACACAATGTCCCTATAATACAAGTGTGAACGCTGTCATTCAGTCATTTAGTCCCTTTATGGGGTATGGTGGCACCTTGACATGGGCCTGTTGGCACATAAACCTGGCCAGTCTTCTAGAAACATAGCTATAGCACAGACACACCCACTGTCATATCATCTTCTCCAGTTCTCAAAGTCATTAATTAAACAGAACTGGCCATTAGAAGGGCACCTGTGTGGCTCATTCAGTTAAGTGTGTGCCTTCGGCTCAGGTCATGATCTCAGGGTCCTGGGATCAAGCCCCACGCCAGGTTCCCTGCTCAGTGGACAGCCTGCTTCTCCCTCTCCCTCTTCCCCTACCCCATTCCTGCATGCTCTCTCTTCTCAAATAAATAAATAAAATCTTTAACAAAAAAAAAAAAGAAAGAAAGAAAGAATTGACCGTTAAAGCAGTCCACTCTATGTGCTCATCTCTCCACAAAAGGCCATAATCACTGTTTGAGCAGGAATCAGAAAGAGCTGCTGGAATTTTTTTTTCCTTCCATAGGAGATGTTGAAGCTTTGCGCTCCAAAACAAAATACTGTGTCAATATGAAATTTAAAAAGTCAAATTTGGACTTCACTAGTTTAAAGGATTCTTCAGTGATCTATGAAAGTCATATCCAGCAATGCAATTTGCTAAATGAGTAGCCATTCACTCTTAGAACTACTTAATGCAGTCACATGGCACAGTGACCACACAGCCCTTTACGAAGCAGGTCTGTGCCAGGAAGCCTTCATCTGCTCCATCTGAGCAGGCTATCCTTCTTGAGTCCTTGTGGTCGGATGGTTTCTGGCCTTGCTCATCAACTACGTCTCTAACTGTGTAGTCAGGACTTTACTCCATCTGTTTCTGACTCCCACGCTGATGCGAGACTCTGACTCTACTGCCCATGCTCACCACCGTGTTTGATCATGATGCTTGTCAATGTTGTTTCCTACACCTGACTCTGACGTGTGTTCCACTTAACCCTTGGCATCTCGCGTCTTCAGGAGAGGTCTTTGACTGTGCCCCTTGGTTCCACTCACTTATGAGAGTGTTTTGGAATGTGATTGCTGCTCATGGCTCTATTCCCATTGTGTTCACTTTGTAGAGTTACAGTAGGTGGTCATGTTAAATGCATGGTGAGTAAGTGCTTCATCTTCGGTTAGAGTATCAATGATGTCATTCACTAGCTATGTGTGCTGGGGCAAAATACTGGACCTGCTTCCTCGTCCAATAAGAGAACTGAACTTAGAGGTTGGTTGTCAGAAATAAACTGAGGGCTTCAGAGGGGAGGGGGAGGGGGCATTGGGTAGGCCGGTGATGGGCATTAAGGAGGGCACTTATTGCATTGAGCCCTGGGTGTTATACGCCAACAATGAATCATGGAACACTACATCAAAAGCTAAGGATGTACTGTATGGTGACTAACAACATAATAAAAAATTTAAATAAAAAAAGAAATAAGTGAGATAGTATCTATAAAATACTATACACACTGATTGGAATAAAATAAGTGGTTAACCTTCATTCACTATTAAGTGTCCTGTTATCATGATTAGTATTATTTTCTCCATCGTATGGCAGGGTGAAACAATCACACATGTCAATATAGCCCATGATGACAGATTCTTTTTCATTTTTTTAAGATTTATTTATTTGAGAGAGAGAGAGAGCAAGAGAAAGAACATGAGCTGGGGGAGGGGCAGAAGAAGAGAGAGAGAGGAAAAAAAACAGACTCCCTGATGAATGTGGAGCCCAACACAGGGCTCCATCCCACAACCCTGAGGTCATAACCTCAGCTGAAATCAGGAGTTGGACACTTAACTGATTGAGCCACATAGTCGTCCCCTATGATGACAGATTCTTGATCAAACTCTCAACTTCTCTTTTCTTGATGAACTAGAAGGCTGTTACAAAGATGTCTACATTTGACTATAACTATAACCAAATAATAGATGAACCAATCATGAGTGTATTATGGGCTTCTTAGCATTTCCCCGGTTGGGCAGATTCCCTTATGATTTTTTTTGCAAATTACTCTATGCATCCCCCATGAAAATGGCATTAAATTTTCTCACCCAAAATGCCTCAGATCCCAATGAATGATTTTCCAAGTATCTTTTGCTCTTTTACTGTCATTATTATGCAGCCTACGAACACAGTGTTTCCATTTCATAAAAATATAATATGGCCGCAAAGGAATCACAGACAAATTATGGTGGAAAATTAGTCAATAAACTTTTATTATACCAGTCCTTAATGTTTCTATTAATATTGAGGAACTTAAAATTAATTTCTTTCCAGAGCAAGATTTACTGCTGAAACTCCACAGATAAAGCTAGCTAGGACACCTGTTAAAGGCCCCTTCAATGCCTCAGTGGTATTCTCACCTGGACTGTGTGCACTGACATTAAGACCCTCCCCAAGTAAACTGGGCATGCTTCTGTTTATACAACCTCTCTGCTATGGGCTGTTTGAATGAATGAGGCCTATGGAGTGCAGCTATTGTAGAGAAGAGGTGCTCAATCATTTCACAATACCTGAAGAGAATGTAGATGACACACGGCCACATCATAATGGAATCAAGCTGTCCCTCCTGGTTATAGTTTACAAATCTGTACTTTGCTCAATATTGCCCTTTTCTTACTTTTATTCTTGGCTCTGTTGATCATCTTAATTGAACCCAGCTAAGCTAGAATTTATTTATTCATTTTTATATTCATTCATTCATTCATTCATTCATTCATTCATCCTTTCAACCAGTAATGCATTAAACATGAAGCCCTAGAGAATCAGAGATGAACAGTGTCCCTCCCATCTTGGAGTTGATAGTCTCCTTGGAAAACATCAAGATCCACTGTCCACGGCCACAAGTACTGGGCCATCAGAATGGAGCCACTCATGGAAGTCAGCTGAAAGAGACACCATCTCTATCATGAGCTATCACAGAAAGTCTGCATGGGAATAAAGAAATTTACCCAGCCAGAGTTTTGGTATTGGTGACCATGAATTCTTAAATACTTTAAATACTTAACTAGTTCTAACATTTAAATAGTGGCAGACAGCACATTTTTTTTTTTAATTTTCAAATATACTTGAAAATTAGCACCATGAGTCCCACATCCATTTGCACATAGAAACAACAAGCTGGAGGTGAGATGCTGCTGTGCTATGTGCACCTCTGGGTACCAACAGTCACCCCAGCCTCCTTTTGAACCCTCTGTATCCCCTCCTTAGCCACTACAGACATTTGAGTTTGCCACTCCCGAAGGGTTTCTGTAACACACAGTGTTTGGCAGGCAAAAAGGAGCAAGGGAGGGCGTTACTGGATGAAGTACAGACTCCCCTTTAAATGTGAATTTCAAATTTGATAACTAGATAAAATTTGACAAGAAGCATATCCCATAAATATTGCATTGGGCATACTGATCCTAAAAAACACACTACCTGTTGTTTGTTTAAAATTCAACTTTGGGGCGCCTCGGTAGCTCAGTTGGTTAAGATTTGGACTCTCGATGTCGGCTCAGGTCATGATCACGGGGTCGTGAGCTCAAGTCCTGCATCAGGCTCCATGCTCAGCAGAGGGTCTGCTTGAGATTCTCTCTCTCCCCCTCTCCCTCTGCCCCTCCCCAACGTGTGCATGCTCTCTCTTTTTCTTTCTCAAATAAATAAATAAAATAAATCTTTAAAAAATTAAAATTACAAGTAAAAAATCACACTTAACTGGGTGCCCTGTATTTTTACTAGCTAAATCTGGTCACCCTGGATGATCTGGGGACAAGGGAGCTAATGAGGAGGTCATTCTTAACAAAGTGAGTGGTATTTAAAAAGTGGAGAAAGGGACAAAGCAACTTCCTGGTTAGGGAGTATCAGGAAATAATCAGGTAAGAAAAATAAGAACTTAGCTATATTGAGCATTTCATTGAGAACCAGCTGGATCACATCCAGTGATACCTGGTTAGCAATTGGGAGGCCGGATTTGACCTCTGATGGCTCAAGTTCATGCTCTTACCCTACACTCTGCACAGCCACCCCAAACAAGAATGGGAAAAGAGGAGGAAGGAGATGAAGAGGTTGGGAGTTCTTAAAAGTAAACTTTGCCCTCTCTTCAACTTTTTCTCACTTGACCTCTAACCTCCACCCGGAAGTGTTCGATCAGTACTGAATGGAGTTGTCGATGCTCTAGTAAAATGGGCAGTCCCGTTAGTCACCTGCCAGGATTAGGATCATGGGAGATGGTGCCAGATAGGCAGCAGGACCTAGCTAAACTGGGACAATTACATGAACAGTGGGAGGGAAAGAATTTGAAAAGACAAGATAAGGTGGGTCTAGGAAAGCACTGGACTGTGGAGAAAGGACTGCATTTCACTCTGTTTCTTGAAATTATGGTGCTCAATAAATGTCCCATCATGATAACACAATGAAGCCCCGGAGCAGGAGCTGTGCTGGCTCTCTCTGATTTACGGCCCTCTCTCCTGTCTGCACCGGAGAAAGGCAGTAGCACACCACTGGCCTGGCGCTCCACGAAAAGTCAACATTATTTCTATACATACCAGGCCTCAAGACCCACAGAATTCTGTATTCGATAGCAATATTTATTATCAATGTTTCTCATTTAACCTTTCTGAACAAACCTTAATACACAGCCTCAGTGTCCTCCAATTGAGTTAATACATAAAATTGCGAAAACAAGACTGTGTTGAGAGTAACTGGTGAGAGTAACTCGAAGAAAGGCTGTTGTAAGATGGTTTCAATGGAAAAACTTGCAAAGTTCAGGCCCATTTAATGGACACAAACAAGCGAGAACCTTGTTCAGACCACTCTGCAAGATGCTATTTCCAGATTCTTCAAGGCATATTTGTTTTACTTTGGTGGAGTCTTGAAAAGATGAGCAGTGCTAACTTCAGTACTTATTTATTCTTTATTCCCCTACAGTTATGTTCCAGAACCATAAGTAGGTCCTCGGCACTCTCTGAACACTGCTCATATATTGCTTCCTCAATCTTTCCTTAACCGAGTCGTTAAAAGTCATTAACTTTGGGTACCTACTCCTTATTAACAGCTGCTGCTCTGCTTTGTTTGTAAAATAATAATTTTGAGATCATGGTCGTCAACCAATATTATTACTAATAGAATGCTTCCCGTTCACTTAGCGTAGCTGCCATTACAGCAAAGGCCATGCCTCTGGTATCTGTTACTCTTAAACAATGCTTAGCACAGTGCTGGTCACTTAGTGGGAACACATCAACTCTCCATTGAATGGACGGAAACTAGCTAGGATTTCCTGGCCTCCAAACTCTCCTGGCACATGAAGCCCATCCTAGAATAAGGCCATCCTTCTCAACAACAAACTTGCTCTCACACACCCAATGGACACACTTGTCCCACTTAACATCTCTTTTGTTCCCTCACTTAATTTTATTCTTCTCTGCATTCAGCCATTGTTAGCTATTTTGTTTGAATCTCTTCTTCGGTTTATCACCTGTTGCAGCCTTCCCCTTTCCTCCTGCATTCCCTCTGCCTCTAATAGCAGGAGATGGAGCTTCCACTATCTTAGTCTCAATAGGCTGCCAGTAGACAACCCCCCCACATACCCTTCCTACCACCACACGGAGGGGTAAGTCAGCAATTGTCTATATGCGTGCAAGGCTCAGAATTAGGGAGTTCAGGGAGAGTGACCAGTAAAAGGGAGAGAGGGAAGGCCCCTGAGAAAAAGCTAAGAAATCTGCATTAGAGTCAACCCAAGGTGACACTCAAAGTACTGGAGGGGAAGAAGTGAATTTAAATGTCTCCTGAGGGGCGCCAGGGTGGCTCAGTCAGTTGAGCTTCTGACTTTTGATTTTGGCTCAGGTCATGATCTCAGGGTCCTGGGATCGAGGTCTCTGTGACACTTGCAATCAGCACAGAGTCTGCTTCTCCCTCTCCCTGCCCCTGTGCCCCTATGTGCACGCATGCACGTGCGTGCTCTCTCTATATATACAGATATAATAAACAAACAAATAAATTAATTAATAAATAAATTTTAAAAATAAAAATTAAATGTCTCCTGAGACTCTGATGACTCATGGTGAAAATAAATTTTAGCTAAAATAAGAAGGCAATACAGTCATTACTAATTATTATTGTATTGTTAGGGTATTGATATTAACTACAATAACAATAACATACAATTTATGGAGCATTTATTAGATGCCAGCCAGAGGGTTAAGCACTTTATTTGGTTATCTCATTTAACTGATAGGTTCTATTCCCTACTCCACTGGTAAGGGATGTGACCCTTGGAGAGTTAACTGATAACATGACCCAGGTTACCAGCCAGTCTGGGGATTTCAGAGTTCTGGCTCCAGAGCCCACTTGCTTCACTGCTAGTGCACCCTACAGA
This sequence comes from Ailuropoda melanoleuca, assembly GCF_002007445.2. Taxonomy (NCBI): domain Eukaryota; kingdom Metazoa; phylum Chordata; class Mammalia; order Carnivora; family Ursidae; genus Ailuropoda; species Ailuropoda melanoleuca. The sequence continues at coordinate 8,675,931 of NC_048226.1, forward strand.
CGAGACCAACCTGAAAATTAACCACAGATGTCCTAAATTCTAAAGAAGTCCACTGCGTCTTAGTAAAATGACACAGTGCCGTAATTCTGTCATGCGGTTCAAGCTAATTCAAATGGCAATGATTCTTGAAAAATTAGCCTAGGGATGCCTGGGTGGCTCAGTCGGTTAAGTGGTTAAGTGTCTGCCTTCGGCTTGGGTCGTGACCCCAGGGTCGTGAGATCAAGCCCCACAGTGGGCTCCCTGCTTAGCAAGGAGACTGCTTCTCCCTTTGCCTCTGCCCCTCCCCCTCACTCAGGCTCTCTCACTCTCTATCAAATAAATAAAATCTCAAAAAAAAAAAAAAAAAGAAAAAGAAAAATTAGCCTGCATGGGGCACATTTTCCTGGCTTAAAACTTCAGATCCTTTAGAAACGGGAATTTATCCAAATTCTGATTAAAGTGAAAATACTGCGTCAGGTTGTTTCAGCCGGTTAGACCCTCAGGGCTCAGAGCATCCTCACTACACATCTGCATCCTCACGCAGACCCAACGGTTTCCTGCAACCGCCAGCCAGAGCCACATCTGCACGGTGTTTAGGAGCAAGTGCATGAAGAGATCAAAGCTCCGAGAGCAGCGGGATGAGCTCTCAGCATCAGCTGAGCCGGATCTCCTTGCATACCGATGGGGAAACTGAGGTCCAAATCCAGCCTGGGCCGCCCCTGGCAAGAATAAGCCTCCCCACCACACTTGGTGGAAAACCTGCATCGCCACAGTTTATCTTCCCCCTGCCTGGTCTCAGACTTCCCCAATTTCCTTCAGCATACCCAGCACAACCTCAACTCAGAGCTGAAATAGAGGGGGGGGAGAAAAATCAAGAACATAAAAGGGACATGGGATAAAAAATGTAATACAGACATACTTGTAATGTGGGCCTCCTATGTGTTTATGGAGAGAATTATTTGGGTAGGTAAATGACTGCAAAATGCATTTCTCGCCGTCTTCCTAGAAATTACGAGAAGAACCATCCGAGGTGGCCAATTGGGTTTTCCCTCTTCCTAGAAATTACGAGAAGAACCATCCGAGGTGGCCAATCGGGTTTTCTCCCTGTCCTGCATATGTTTCAGCCGAATGGATTTACAGTAGCTCAAGGATCTTTCAGCATATATATTTAATCAAGAAAACTTACTATTGGATGCACATCCTAATTTATAAGCTTCAGTAATTGCCGTGGCTGTGAGCAAAACGAATCCAAAACAATAGGACATATACACCCTGAATGTTACGTGTTCGTTTCTTCTGTATCAATTACGGCTGGACTATAAACCACTCTGGGAAGGCGGCCGTGTCCATTCAGTCAAGCTGTGCCCACTACCTCGTATGAGCCCAGAAACACAGCGGGTAACAAATGTCACAAGATGAACAACACAGCTCCCCTACCCAGTTCCTACACTCTCTGGTGCCAGGTCTTTTGGCAGCAGGGAGAAAAAGTAGAGGAGGGGGACCAACTCATAGATTCTATTTAAGGACATTTGATGAAAATGGTGACTGGCCCATGACCGATTTTATTCTTAGCATTTAAATGTTAGTTAGTCAATTTGAATGTTAATTAGCCATAATGACAAGGAGTGTCTCTTTTTATGATCCTCTTAAAATGTACCCAGGGGCTAATAAGCTATGGGCGCATCCCATAAATATAATAAGTAAATAAATTAGCATCAGTTAATTTAAATGTAAGCAAACTAGACAGTGAGGCCTTTCTTCTGTTCCTGCTCATTCTGGTTATTTTCCTCCCAGCATCCCTTCTTGCCTCATCAATTTCACGATCTAAACAATATACACTACAGCTGAGAGCAAGGTCAGATATTATTGAGTTCAGTGTAAAGCAAGTGGACCTTTTTCACTTTTTAGACCCGTGTTGTCAGGTAACGGGGCAGTTAGAATAAAGGTCAAAGGAAGTGAGACTCATAAAACCCTGCTATGTGAACAACTGGTCACATGGCGGTGATTACCCCAGATGGACGGCACAGTCATCAGAAAGGTTAATTTGGTCAAGTAACTACCTGGATTTCATTTTGTTGAAAAGCAGGAATGGCTAGGGAAGCGCGTGATCAAGTATTTATTTCAGCTAGATTGGTTGGGTTTGTGAATGCCTGTGATTCCTCCACTGTCTGGGTCATCCAGAATTCCTTGCACCTGCCCCACTTTGGATGGTGGGATACAGCAGGGAAAACCTTACAAACTGGGTCCCATAGTGAATGCTTTGGTAAACCATTGCTCGCCGGGGAAAAGGGTCGTAGGGATAAGTTCTAGAGATGGCAGAAGAAGAAGAAGGAAGAGAGTGGCCTAAGAAAGATCCCCACCCCCTCCTCCGTCCTGAATCAATATCGATTTGTAGATTGTCCTAGTGGAGATATTATTAATGAATTCATCCTATCTAGCAGAGAAAAGCTGAAGCTTGGAGTCTGGGTGGGTATTGTCCCTGGTGCCAATCACCGCAGCATAAGCCAGAGTTCTCTCAGGACATGCGCCTACCCAGCCATTGACATAGACGCCCCAACCATAAAACTTCTCTCTCCAACCGCACTCACAGTTGCTGATCTGTGTGTCAAGGGGAGGATTTTGGAGGGACTGGTTTCTTTGGCTGACCGCATTCCACTTAATGTTTCCCTGAGACTCCCTCTCACTATACACACTGACATAATTCCTGTGGCACAGCCCTAAATAGGAGCTGCCAGTTTCCCCTTCCACAAGGAGCTAAACAAGCCTGCTTAGAATGATGCCATCCATCCTGACCCTGCTTACAGGTTCTCCACCCAACCATTATCTGTGTGGCCACTGACCAAAAAGAAAGTGAAAGGAGATTCATTTCCTTTCAAGGAACTCACTCCAAATCCTCATCTCTCTGAGGCCAGCTGGGTCACTCCTCCTCATTCCTACCGGACTACTGACCATCAGCTGCAGCCGCTGCCTGCCAGACTTCTCCTGGCCACTCTCCTCCTAGTCACCTAGTCACGGGGAAAGCTGGTCCCGATGTGATCAGCAGGACTGTCCTCCAGCATGGTTCCTAGCAGCCCTCCGGGATGCCCCCAGAAGGAGTACGGAGCCAGGGGTCACTCCAGTCACTGTGGTCTGTCCCTGTGCCAACACACCAGCTTACAATCACCTGTCTGGGGCCAGCTTCTCATTATTCTCAAAGAAAAATTCTGTCCATTTTTCCTGCCCCTGGACCCAGAAAAAAATTAAACCGAAAAGAGAATAGCCTCAGGCTTTTGATCTCCCAACCCCTTCAGGCTTTCATCTAAAGCTCCTCTTTATCTCTGCCATCCTTTGTGGTTACCTGATGGTATTTAAGTGAAAAAGGCTGGTCAAACAGTACAGTATAGAAATGGTAGGGCAGGGAAGGTCGAGCGGTGGGGGGGGGTGGCGGGGGGCAGCGACCCTATAGTGGAGAAACCGGATAAANGGAGAAACCTGACAAATACAGCACAGCCAGGTCTAGGGCACTAGTGATAGATCATGTTGATAGCATGTCCCTTTAATACAATGTGATGCCAATGGCTCTGTACCCCTGTGGTCTTCTTCCCTAAAACCCATAACCCTAGTCCAATCACAGGAGAAACATCAGGCAAATCCCAATGAAAAACATTCTATGAAATAGAGACCAATACTCCTCAAAACCATCAAGGTCATCCAAAACAAAGAAAGCGCAAGAAACTGAGACCCAGGTGGAGCCTAAGGAGGTATGATAACTAAACGTCATGTGGTGTCAGGGATGGGATCCTAGGGGGGAAAAATGCATTACGTAAAAGCTAAGGACATTTGAATAAAGTGTGGACTTCAGCTAATAATGTATGAGCATTGGTTTATATTAACTGCAATTTGGCATGTACACAGTCTTTTGTTGGGAGGTTGAATGCCTGGGCAAGCCTCCTGAGTTGGGTCCTGGACAAACAAAATCCTGAACCACAAAGTTAAAAAGCCCTGTTCTGGAAGCCAGGAGGGGGGGTTGGGGGGGCACACAGCAAGAAACACTGAGGACCCCAACTGAGGGGAAGGACAGAAGGATAAGAGGTGAGTGCCTGAGTTCCACATTGGCTGGTGGGAAAGGAGATTTAGAACTCTCCTGGACCAGCCCTGAAGCCCCGGCATGTTCAGATCCCCTGGAGGGATGGGAAGAATTTGAGGTTGTTTAAAACTGCCTGGGGGAGCCTGGGTGTCTCAGTGAGTTCAGCATCCGGCTCTGGATTTTGGCTTACGTCATGATCTCAGGGTTGTAAGATCGAGGCTGGCATAGGGCTCCACGCTCAGCAGGGACTCTGCTTATGATTTTTTCCCTCTGCCCCTCCCCCCACCTCTCTCTCTCTCTCTCTCTCTGTCTCAAATAAATAAATCTAAAAAAAACAATAACCAAAAACAACAACAAAAAAACCCAAAAAACACTGCCTGTCCCATGAAAAGGCAACCAGGAGTCTCAACTGAGGGTGTCATGGAAGGTGGGTCCCAGGAAGACAGAGGGAGGTCACAATTGCCAGCCCCATAGCAGGGCTCTAATATAATTTCCACAATTCAGCCCCCAAGCTGATACAGTCTATTAGGTAAGCATTAATATTTCAAAATGTGTGTGGAATCCTATGGCTTGTCAGACACAGCATAAACACCCAGAATTAGTTATAAAGTGAAAGAGAATCGTATTAACTAAGACTAATTAGGAAGAAGGTCAGCCTGAGTTACGGAGAGGTTTCACATGAAATTCTTTTACTTTCTAGTACTAAGTGAGACCAAAAGCAAACTTTGAGGACAGCTTTACGGCAAAGGTTGAGATCATTTGAACTGGTAGATCGCAAATTAGAAATTTATATAGTTACCAAAGCCTTCGTGAATTACTCAGTATGTGCCAGGCATCGTGCTAAGCCACCCGTGAATGTCCTTTCCTTTAACCTTCCTAAATACTTGATCCTCACATTCATTTTACAGATGAGGAGAAAGGGCCATCTGACTGTATGCAACTTTTCCAAGATCACTCTAGCAGTGAAACGGACACAGAAATGGAGAGTCCCACATTCCAAGTCAGGCACCGAGCTCCCCTGACATCGTGTCAGCCCCAGTTCTGGAAAGTGGGTTCCTGGTGGGGTTTCAAATATGGTTAGCTAATTAATAAGACCACCATTTAGAAGCAAAAAAGTGCTGTTAAGATACTGATAATACAAGCATGTTGAGTGAAATATCTCATCGCGGCAAAGCTGTCATTACGCATTAGACTCTGCAGTCAGAAAGACCAGGTTCAAGTCCCAGCTCCACCACTTGATAGCTGTGTGACCTTGCATAAGCTACTTAACCTCTCTGGGTGTCACTTTCCTCACCTGCACAAGGGATTTCAATATTACCTCTCCCATTGAATTGTCATGAGAATTAAACACACTTTTGTAATATTAAGTGCTTGACACTGTTTCTGTCACATAGTAAACACCCACACTAAAAATCCTTTTTGAAAAAAAATGTAACACATAGTTAAACTATAATCCAATCTTACCTCCTCATAAATCCTATAAAGTCCTTTTCCTTGGAAAGTCCAGCTTAAAACCCTAATTATCGCCTATAAACAGTGACACGTCTTCCTCTGAAGCAAAATTAATTCTCTGTGTGTCTCTTCTTTGCTTCCACAGCTTAACTGATGTATCCATTAAAACACGTATTATGACATGTGTTGATGAGCTCTTCTGGGTCTGCCTCTCTAGCTTGACCGTGTACTTTTTAGGACAAGACTATGTCTCTGCTTCCCTGAGACCTAGAATGGTGTCTAGCACTCAGGGAAAAAAAAAAAATACATACACACACACACACACACATGCACGCACGCACATCTTCAATCACTGAACTCTGCTTTGGGGTCTGAGCAAATCCTGTGTCAAGAAAATCCTATATATGACAGCTAAAACCTATGCACTGAAATAATGACTTGCATTTTGTAAGTACTCTCCCCATATACAATAACATTAATACTATGCTTTAGTTTGCAGTGTCCTGGAAACTCAAAGACTGGATAAGTCAAAGCCGACACACTATTTCCAAGTACAAAACGCTGGAATTGAAATAAGCTAGATTTCATTGTACGGATCTCCCAGAAGAGCGGCCCCAACCCTGACTATTGAAAGCTAAAATGCTAACTGAACCCCAGGCCAGTATGTGGACAAGAGCAAACAATATTCATCAAAGTCAATATATTATTGCTGTTCGTTGCAACATGGGTTTTTCTTTCGTTCCTTTTATTTATGTCTTTGGCTATCTTGGCATTGTAAGCAGCAAAGCTCAAAGGCCAGGATAAGAAGGATGCCTGATTGCACAAACAACATCTCCTGTGAGGAATTCATTTGCCTGAAATAAAATGAAAAATGTTGACATGGTTCAAGGTTGTATTCACCCACATGGTGAGAACAGAGCCTGAAATTATAGGGCCATGAGTATCCGGGAGAGTAGACCTTTCATGCTGATTCCTCGGAGATGAATTGAAGTTATGATCCCAGGCAGCATTTGTGCAACACTCGGCTGTTGCCCTATCTGTCAAATTTACATTGTGAGTCTGTCATGCCCACTATAATTTTAAGTTTGATAGTGTGGTTGACAGTCTATTATGCTCAATGCATTTTTTTTTAAACTTTAACTTTCAAAGAAAAAGCTTTCCTATTATTTTCTGTTCGTCATACATACGTTGCAAAGGTGGAGTTTTAGAGTTTTTGTTTTTTTGTTTTCTTTCCAATTTCAATGGGTAGAATAGACCCACCCCATACAACTTGGTCACAAGGTTGGCCCTGGAGGAAGGCACAGGCGAAGCTCCTACATTTGACATGTTTTAAGCTGCTCCTTGGAGACGCACCTGCCTATCTGTTTTCCCAGGGTCCCAGAGTAAGACAGAAACCCCCCAACAGAGAGGCCACCCTGCTTTCTATTCCAGACCTAAGGTTCTCATGACCTAGTCACCCAGAGAATGGGTACCCTTTTAATGCCTAGAGCAGAAGAACACTGCTTGTTTCCAGAACCGTCTCAGAAGTCAGCAGCCATACTTGCCCTTCTATGTCCCGTCTGTTTCTCAGTCCACGGCATTGTTCTCAAAGAGCCCACCTCCTTTGGAACACACAGAACAATCAGGAACTCCTGGAAGATGAGCCTTTCTTTTTTTTTTTATAAAGATTTTTATTTATTTATTTGACCAGGAGAGAGAGAGCACAAGCAGGGGGAGTGGCAGGCGGAGGGAGAGGGAGAAGCAGGCTCCCTGCTGAGCCATGACCTGAGCCAAAGGCGGACTCTTAACCGACTGAGCCACCCAGGTGCCCTGAAAATGAGCCTTTCAATGTACTTTTTCCTTTCAGTGATAGCTGACAGCGTGAGCCCCCAAAAAGGCAGAGTTATTTAATCACGAAGCAAGAAAGGGTTTCAGGTAGGCCCTGCCTCTATTTTGTGTTACTTCTGTCTATGAGGTCAAGAATAAGAAAGGAAAACAGAGGTGGTCTCCGTCTTTACGCTTTGCCAATTATTGCTATTATTATGTTCGCACCATGTTTGGGTCCCATGAAAAGTTCGGAAGCAGAAGTTTCAACTCTTGGAGAAGACCCAGCTTCTCAAAGAATAAGTCTGACCAAGCAAAGAAACTGCAAGGGCTACAGTTAAATTCTAATAAGCTGTGTCTTTGTGAACTCCTTTTAATATGGCCACGGAGCCTACCATCCATACTTTTGAGAATAAAAGGATATATACTGAAAAATCACACTGGAAAACCAGAAAAAAACTCCCCTGTGAAAACTCCTATAAATTATCAACACCGTATGAATGGTCAACTCTTGCTAAAATGCCGATGGGTGTTTTCCTTAAACCATGTATCGAGTTGCACTGCTTTATGATAATTATAGGTCTAAATGCTTACAAAAGAGTGAAAAAAATAAAACAACATAAAAGACACTGAATGGCAGCATAAAGTTGGAAATGTCATTTAGGACTCTGGAGATGTCCTAGTTTCAAACTCATAGAAATATTGCCTAATTAATGGCATCCAGTACGTACTAAAATATCATATGAAAGACACTAATACTCATCCCTATGCAATTTCTGTTTCTTGGTTATGGATGTTACAAAAAGGTCTAGCACATTTGTCATCTCTGTACAAGATGAAGCTTTTATAATTTCGTTCCATGAAATGTTCCTCTTCTTCCTTCTTCCCTTGAAAATTATTTCTAGGCAGCGTCTATCCCCGTAATGACTTGCCCACTCAGTCAAAAACAGAGTAATTCGATGACGAAGAAAACATGAATTTCTTTCTTTAAGTGATCACCGTCCGACCCAAATGAAATAAAATAAAGACAAAGTATACAGCAAAACAGATAAAATGAATAACTGAGAAGCCCCACTTGGGGAGCTTCGTATAGGTTCCACAGAGGATTTCAACAGATGAGTGCTTTTATATTGCCTTGTGTTGTCAAGAGCAGAACCCCCCCTTCTGTGGCTGCATTCAGTGGAGGCATAGCTCCTTCCCACTGTTCACTCTCCCCACCACCTCGGAGGCTTGAGTTGTCGGCTGGTCCTAGCTGGCTGAGGTGGCTAGCACCTGAAGGAACCCTTTTAATTAGGACTGAAGGAATGTAGGCAATGTTGTGCATATGTGAATGAACCCACACTATGGGACCGTGTGCAACTGACCTCTGGGTTCCCTTCGGCAAAGCGCTGATATATATAAGATATTGTACATACCAACCATTTGCTTAAGTAGACACTATAAACCATGATATAATTCTCCAGTTAGAATGACCTTCCTTTACAAAGGAACAGGTGAAATCTGGCCAAGGAGATTTTCTTTGTCCTGGATCTGTTAGAATGCCCTTCTGTGGTGAAGCTGAATTTGGTTCTAGGCTGTCCACAACCTTTTTTGTACCCGGGGCTGATTTGCCCTGCCCCTGCCTGTGGCAAAACGGATATCCCCTCATAGAAGGGCTCTGCCATCAATCTCAGAGAATTCCCGGTCCTTCTGTTTACAAAGTTTCAATGTTCAAGCTCCGAGGACAGAGTCTTAGCTAGTTTTATTTCTATATTGGTTCCTATTTTCTACCACACGTGTTCTGCTACGTATGTACTACTGCAGAACAGAGGTGTGTTGAAACTCATCTCTAGAGGATGCTTGAAAAAAGCGTTTACCACCTCTCCTCCTCTGGAGAGGCTCCTTCTGGTTTCTCTGGGTGAGTTCTCTTTGTGTGTATTATTTTTTGTTCTCTCTCTCTCCCTCACATGCATGCACACACACACACACACACACACACACACACAATCTACACGCCCATGCTTACAGCCTTTCTCCATAATCCTCTGACAGCGTGACAGTCAGAAAGATTCCACAGACAAATAACACACAACTGGCCTATTTTCAGAATTATCTAGTGTATTAAAAATACAAACTTGTAGACCCCATCTCTCCCTCCTGAACCAGAAATCAGAAACTCCACAGAGGTGACCCTGGATTCTATTCTTTTAGAGAGTTCCTCAGGGCATTCTGATGATCAACTGTATTTGAAAATCAGATATGACATAAAATTTTTGTTGAAGAAGGAAACACTTTTGTAGAAAAAGTCTCTCACATTATGCAAGAATCATTGACTCAAAGTCGCTTCCCAAGTTATATTAATAGGAATTTTGCTATTTACTCCTTCAAGCTTAACACATGTGGAAAACATTTTCACATTAAAAAGTACCTAAAATACACAGGACATATTTTTTGTAATGTGTCATACTATCAAAAAAGACTCAGACAATCTTTATAATCTATGACCTAATCATATCCAGGAGGGAACTCTGTTGGTACAAAAGAGCATGAAGTCAACAGAACTAAAATAAAGACTTTTCTAGATTAAAATACCTGAAGCCACAATGATTTTGACCCATGTGTAGCACATCAGTTCTGTGAGCTAAGATCAAGAGCATTGCAGTTCTCATGCCTCCAGACTAAATCATCCTGACAAGCATGGGCGAACAGTCTGTTCTGCGGACAGGGAAGACAAAAAACTGTAAGTTCCCAAGTATGAGAGGTACCCCCAGGAAATCTGAGTCACCCAAAATCAGGAGCTCATGTCTCCTCCTCACTTTTCAAAGACTCTGGCTCAGCCCACCTTCCGCCTGAGGCAAGGTCAGTGATCTACAGAGAATTCTAAACTGGACTGGAGATGGGCAAATACCACCCGCCTCAGTTTTGAAAACAAGAAAAGGCAATGAAATCGTGAGCTTGACACTGATCTTTAGCAAAATTCTGGAACATATTGGGGGGGAAGTTGGGGGCCCCCTGGAAAAGGAAGTGGAAATCATAGAAACAAGGACTGATCACCAAGAACTTCATGAATCCTTCTAGCTGTGCCAGCCCAACTTCATTTTCCACTTTGACAGGTTATTAGATAAGGAGACAGAGTTTAACAGGCCTTCAGTGAGGAATTAACAAGAATCTCCCAAGATATCCTTGCATGTTATATAAAGAAATATAGGTTCAACAGAAGCACTAAAATAGATTAGAAAGTGGCTGAATGATCATAAATAAATGCATCTATGTCTTTGGTGATATGTACTCTAGTGTATTGTTCTTGGTTAATTCAAGTTCAACAAATGTATCAATGACATGGTAAAAAGACTGTAGAAATTCTTGTTCGCACTGAAGGCTGCATTACATAAGGAGGTAGCCAAATGAAATGGATGGCAGAGTCAAGATCCAAAGTGGTCTCATAAGAATGGAATCCAATTGGATGAAATTGGGATAAGTGTAGTTCAAGCACTTGGTCCTACGAGATCAACTACATAGAGAAGCAGCAGGAAACGTTCATTCTGATGGCAATTAGTATGAAAAAGGACTTGGGGACTTCACTGGACTCCAAATGAAAAATGAGTTAGCAATATGATTAGGCCATCAAAAGAGCTTCCTGCTTCATGCGACAGGCTTCATGAATAGCAGTTGGGTTTTCAGAATGGTAATGGTGGTCATCTGGAAATCCCATCCTCACAGGGACCTGAATGCTAGTTTCTTCTGTACGGACTTCTCAAACCTCCTTACCTTTACAGTCTCACACATGCTTTGCTCCTGGCTAACTCTTCCTTCAGCTCCCAATGCAGATGGCACCGGAAGTTGTTCCTGACCCCAGGGTTAAGTTAGGCACCCTTCCTCTGGGCATCTGTAGAGTTAACAGCCGTCAGGTCACTTCTAACACTATCTTGTACTGTTTTTAAACTATTTCCACCTCTACACTGTGAACAGCTTGCTGTGTTCATCATTACATCCACAGGTTTGCAAACATCTCTTACCAGATGTTCCATAAACTCTTATTGAATTAATGAGTAAGACAGTTCAGAGAGTAAGCAGGGCAGTGGAAGAATCCAAAAACACATCACAAAAGAAGTGGAATAAACTGGATGTTTACCTGGGAGAAAGGAAGACCCATGGGAGTGATGTGAAGACAGTCTTCCGTTATGCAAAGGTCCAAAGAGAAGTGATTCAAGTTATTCTATGAGGCATCAAGGCGGAAGTTCCAAGGAGAGCTATTTTCAAGAAACGACTTCCCAACAGGACTATCAACAATGGCATAAATTCTCAAGAGAGAAAACAAGTTCACAAACTATCGAAACATGATGGCACAGGCTGTCTGGAGACATGGCAGAAATGCCATATAGGGATTCAAGCAGAGGATGGGAAGTTGAACTAAATGCAAAGATTCCCTAAGATCCCACGGTTCTATGGTCAAGTCACGGAAATACATTCATCCATAACTCACACAATCTTCCTTTGTGGAATCATCCATTAGGGATAAAAAGTCCCTCCAAAAGAAATTACATTCATGGAAATATCAATAGATTGGAAATTCAATTGTCTTTTGCCTTGATGTCATCTATGCTAGGAAATGGGTAAATTTTTATAAGGAGCATTGAAACTCCAAGCCTATTTCTTTCTCTGTGCAATGAAATATTGGGCTGATTCACGTGATTGTGAATACTCTTCTGGATGCATAATCTATTTTTTCCTATGCGATACCTTTAATGGCCTACCCTAGGAGAAGAAGTTGTTTTTCAGAGGGTATCCATTGTATTACATGCATTGTAAACTAAATCTCTCAGTGGCCAAATCCACTGAGTTAGAACATCCAGTAATTCAGTGTCAAGATGGCTAGATTAATAGCTAGATGTTGAATTAGATTTAAAAAAAAAAATTCTTCCCCACATTAGATCAGATGGACTTCTATGGCCTTGATTACTGTTGAAGGGAGTCTTGCTGTCTGAATTTCCAGAATTACTACGACAAATGATGGGCATTAACGTGCTTCAGTCTCCTTCTGGAGAGAGGCCCAGCCCAATCAGGACTCACAAACACTGGCATTCTTTGCCTTGACATTGGAAAGTACAGCCCAGGCTTTGGACATTTTCACTTAACACTGCACTTAGGAAAAGATCCCAGCTCATCTAACTCATCAAATCTCCTGACATCATTTTAGGAGCGCCCATCTCTTCCATGGACACAGTTCCTTTAGGATCAGGGCAACATCACAATCCACTCTGTAGGCACTGATCAATATTTAGCAATCTCTATTCAATTCACATCTTGGCCTGGATCGATTTTTTTTTTTAACCCAATACATGGGCTGTCTGAGGGAGTGCCTTCTGAAGGACTGGTCTGCTCTCATCAGATAATTACATTACTGGGGAGAGAACACACCAGAAGATGCAGCTGAAGCCTCTTCGTCCCAGCCTAAGGAAGCTACGAAAGGGCCCACCGGTGTGAGTCTATGATTTGCATACAGGAACGAAAACAGTTTTTAATTCGCTAGGAGTAAAAAATATATTCTCTTTGTTCTTTCAGTTTTCACTGGCTTAACTAAAATTGTGAACTCCATGGTAAACAACTAGTGTTTATCCTAAGTATTTATCTGATTTTTTATCTTTTTTTGGAACACGTATATGGCATTAGTAAATATCAGGCCATTGTATAATAACTCATTTCACTCACAATGACCTTACTAAGGTATTACTGCTCTTCCCATTGTACAGATGAGGAAAGTAAAGTACAGTGGATGCTGTGCTGTGTCCCTTTAGAACCAAATAACTCATCATTCAGCTGCTGTTGGTGGCCGAGGCTCACAGCCCAGTACCTCCCTTAAGAATTGTCCTCAGGGGTGCCTGGGTGGCTCGGTCGGTGAAGTGTCTGTCTTCAACTCAGGTCATGATCCCAGAGTCCTGGGATAGAGCCCCACATGGGGCTCCCTGCTCAGCGGGGAGTCTGCTTCTCCCTCTCCCTCTGCTCCTCCCTCCCCTGCTCGTGCTTGTTCTGGTGCTCTCTCGCTCTCAAATAAATAAATAAAATCTTTAAAAAAAATGAATTGTCCTCAGACAAAAGGACTTTCTCATGCAAGTTTGCACCCCTCTCTGGAGGTGGTGCACATTCAGTGATTGCTCACTGGTGGGACGTACAAAGGACAGGCTCAGTCTATTTGCCTTAATCCAGGACACTGAAAGGCCATCCCAGCTGCAGAGTTCCTCACGGGTCATCTGAGGCCTTGGTAATAACTGTGTCACAATTCAACTCCACTCTATGCCTGATCCAGCTTCCCCTATTCCCAAGGACACGTTACAGTAAACCTGCTACAGCAAATCTCCATGTCGGAGATCACTCAACCCATGCCAGGTGCTTGTCCGAGGTCACACAGCTAATCAGCGGCAAACCCAGGCAATCTAGCTCCAAAATCCATGTCCTTAGCCATGATGCTAACGTGCTTCTTCATAAGTAGGCTTCGTTTTACGTCTGCATCTCAGTTAATAGCCTGGAGCAATATTTCCTAAGTTGAAGGATCACTAATAATCCTCTAGATATCCTAGATATGCATCAACAAATGTGAGCCTGTTCACGTACTTTCAGTAAATGTCACAAATTCCACCCCCTATGAGATAGTCTCCAGGCATATTAATATTTCAACACAACTGGTAATTTATGCAGTAAAGAAATCTATTTATATGAAATCTGAAATGTGGGTTCCAACCCGAGCACTCTTTTTTTTATGAAACATCTCTTAATACCAATCTGCTAGTGTCCCTCCGAACCAGTTTAGGAAACGCTAGCCTAGAGGAACCTTCACCGTCCTTCCAAGGCCTTCTGCCTCCCCTTGTTAAACTCTCTGATGTCTGACCATTCTGAGAAGCCAATCTCAGACAGACTGGACTGAAGTGTTTCTGACGCTTTATCCTTTTCTGTGCAGAACTTCACATTCTCTGTCTTAAGAAAGCACTTTACTTTACATGCATAAGGTTATGTGTAACATCTGCGTAGTTTGCAAATATGCTTTCCTTCTACTCAATGGCCATTCAGTGGGGGAGGGCTGGCTTCTCAAGTCAGCTCTAACATTGTGAGAATTTAAAAACCTAACTGAAGCTTCCGGGGCATCTTTTTTTCTTTTCTATAGAGACGGGATGGGTCTGGATTTTTGAAGGCAAAAGCCCTTCCAATGTTAATTTTATAAGATTCCACTAACTTCTGATTTCCTGCATTATGCAGTGTTGAGTTGGAGGGGTTCTAAAATCACATGTGTGCACGCACACACACACACACACACACAGTGATTCAATACCCTCTTTACCCAATTACTGTCTGTGTTCTGTATGCCCGTATGATGTGGGAAAAAAAGGCAGAAGAAAATTATTAAATGTCCTTAATACCTACAGCCCATTGACAAATCCCTGAAACAGGCTGAGTGACATTCCTCTAGGGACACAACTGCCTCAATACTGACACTTTGCTAAGGGCAAAGGCAATCCTAGCCCAGCCCCACCACCTTGGATCCTGTGAGCCTGCTTTAACATATAAAAATTCCTTTAGAAATTTCCTTTATCTCTAGGGGCGCCTGGGTGGCACAGCGGTTTAAGCGTCTGCCTTCGACTCAGGGCGTGATCCCGGCGTTGCAGGTTCGAGCCCCACATCAGGCTCCTCTGCTATGAGCCTGCTTCTTCCTCTCCTACTCCCCCTGCTTGTGTTCCCTCTCTCACTGGCTGTCTCTATCTCTGTTGAATAAATAAATAAAAAATCTTTAAAAAAAAAAAAAAAGAAATTTCCTTTATCTCTAAACCCTCCAAGATAAGTGTTGGAAATCATCCTCCAAGCATAGGGCCCACCCATATACATTTGAAGGATCTCATGACTGAGGTCTTATTAGACGGTAATTAATTACCTTTTCCCAACAATAGCTAGCCCCCTCAAGGTCTGTTGCTTCCAAAATTCCTTAGAGAATTACACTATACCTAACCCCCTCCCAACCTGAAAGTATATAATGGGCCACTTCTCATGACCCCGGTGCAGCACCTTCTGCCCACGGGGCCTGTCCCCGTGCTTTAATAAAAATCACCTTTTTCCACCAAAGATGTCTCAAGAATTCTTTCTTGGCCGTCGGCTTTGAACCCTAACGTCTTTCCTACATCACTTAGACATTTATTTTGCCCTGAAAATATTAGTTTCCTCCCAAGTAAAGTCATATTAGTATGTACCACAGAGAGTTGTTGTGAGGACTTCTTTTAGAAGTGATGTTGGGGCGCCTGGGTGGCACAGCGGTTAAGCGTCTGCCTTCGGCTCAGGGCGTGATCCCGGCGTTATGGGCTCGAGCCCCACATCAGGCTCCTCTGCTATGAGCCTGCTTCTTCCTCTCCCACTCCCCCTGCTTGTGTTCCCTCTCTCGCTGGCTGTCTCTATCTCTGTCAAATAAATAAATAAAATCTTTAAAAAAAAAAAAAAAGAAGTGATGTGTGTAACATGTTCAGCCTTTGCAAGCACACATTAAGTGGCTCAGCAATATTGGCCGTTTGCTTATCATTGATATTGGCTGTGATCGTGGACACGGTGATGATGGTGACAGTCGGGAGAGCAGGCGGTGTGACATCAAAAATAAAAAAATAAACTGTGCGTTTGTCCCAGATTTCACATGTGTGGATGACTAAGACCGGCCAGAATCAGCTGGTAGAGCACATGCCCACATAATGAGTTAACAGGTGTGTCCGGGGTTGCGATGATGGTGACAAGACCCGAAAAAGATGGCTAAGCTGTCACACCCATGCCCAGTCTGCCTTCCACACTCAAGCCTGACTTGGAAACCACACAGTGACAATTATATCATAGTTAAAACATAGCACGTGTTGAGACTAACTGCGAACCATACGTGATTTAGGTTAAAGAGGAGACGTGAGCTCAGATAAGGAGCCTCTTGAAAGGACTTGGAAAGATGGCTCTCAGAACTAGGATGATAGTCAGACTTACTGAAGAAAAATAACCGCTCCCATTTCTACTGCGGACCACGCAAGAACAAATGGACAGAAATTGCTTGCAGACAAAATTAGATTGGCTACGAGGAGAAACATTTGAACTCTAAGGAATTGGTCAGCACCAGCCTGTTTGACTGAGGGATGCTCTGCGACCTCAACTCAGAATCTCCAACGTCAGGGGGAATACTCATCTGTTTGGATGGTTAAGGGAAAGATTATCTACAGTCACAGGGAAGCATGCCAAGTAATCCTTTGCAATTCCCAAGCTTTGATGATGATACAACGTAACACGATAAACCATGCTGTTCCCAGCATGGGGCTGCTGACAATGAAATTTCTCAAGGGATTCCTCGGGCCAGAATTCGCCTTTAAAGGCCCAAGTATAAGTCAACTAGGGGTGGGTATGTATTCAAAGAGCAATAACAACCCTCTCTAATTAGACACAATCTCCTAAGGAAGGCATCAACAGAGCGGTGAGACTGGCACTAGTAAATTAAATTTTTAAAATCCTGTCGCAATCACTCCCCTGACATGCCCCTTCCTTAGGCTCCACTCTCGGTTATTTTTTATTTATTGTAATTACTTTAGTAATAAGATTTGTTTTCTTGTTATTATATATATTACTGTGCAGAGTAAGAAAAAAAATAATAGCCAAAAAGAGTTATGTTTCTTATTTATCTCCTTGGCCGTTATTGGGCCAGGGGGAGGGGTGGGGAGCAGGGAGAAGCTGTAAATAGAAAGAAAGTGTTTCTTACAGAGTGAAGATGTATAGGAGCATATTTGCAAGAAGGAAGCAGGGCAATGAAGGAATAAGGCTAATAATTCAGAAGGGCTAGGTGGCTCAGAGACATAAATAACTGAGGAAAAGACACCATGGAAGTCGGGCCAGGGAGGGTAGGCTCCACATTACCAAGGCTTATGTTCTGCCTTTGAGTTTCCCATTTACAAACGCTGGCCTGCTGGCAGAAGGACCCAAACTGGAGAGCATGAGGCCCCAGGCAATTCCCCAGTGCAGCCTGACAGGTGCAATTCCTTCTGGTTCCTGATGGGCCGCACTTTCTTAGGAACCAGGGTTCCTGGGGATGGATGGGGGCGCCATAAGGCTATGACACTCAGGCTGGGTACACCCGGAAGGCTGCCCCCAGGATGAGAAGAAGACAGGTTCCACCAACCACAGACACTGCTCCTGACAGACACCCTGAAACGCAATGTGGGATAGCCTGAAGCTGATTGTAGGCTGGCTTCTAAAAGGCAAGCCAGGCTTTTGTCCATTCCAATGGGACAACGAAATCTGTTTAAAGGGCAAGCATGAGGAGGGGTGCCTGGGTGGCTCAGTTGGTTAGGCAGCCAACTGTTGGTTTTGGCTCAGGTCATGATCTCATGGGTCGTGAGTTTAAGCACCCATCCAGCCCCCCACCCAGCTCCCTATCCAGCCACACAGCACTCTGAGATCAGTTGGGGAATCTGTTTAAGAATTCACCCCCTCTTACTCTTCCCCCGACTAATGCCCGTTCTTTAGCTCTCTCTGGAATAAATAAATAAATCTTAAAAAAAAAAAAAAAAGAGTTAGCATGAGGAGGGAAAAAGGCATTGGCTGAATTCCTCCAATTCCAAGCTTTCTCTACTGCTATATATTTTATAAAATTTATTCAGTCCTACACCTTCTCCATAATTTTAAAATCACAATCACAAGGACAAGCAAAGTTTTAGTAAAAGATATATATTTAAAATATCTGTATATATTATATATGGTTAGATAAATATTACATATATATTATGATATATAAGTTACATATATTATATATAAAATAAAGGAGTCTTGTTCACCTTTTTCATCTTTGACCTTGTCCCTCCCTCTGCAGAATTTCTATTCCACCTCCATACCTTATCTTGGATCTCTTTGAGAAACTGAGAGATGGAAGTAGGAAATCATTAAGCCTGCTTTGTCTATTGAAAAGAGCTTTGCATGGCTCACCATTGAAATTCAGGCACCAGAAGGCAATCAGAGGAACCTTTCCTTTTGTACTTTCAGACAGTGCTTAACAGTTTCAAAGTACTAAGGTATTTGATCGTGATACTAATCAAATGAGGTGCCTTGGTTAGGGCTTACTAATCTCTTAATAAGTTGAAGGAATAGGAGTGGAGAGGTTAAGTGATTTGTCCAAAGCCACACGGCTGGAAAGAAGCTAATTCCGACCAAAGTCGGGGCCTTTCAATTGCCCAGTAGGAATTCCTTATACTGAATCATGATCACAATCATTCTGGATGAAGTGAAAGAAAGAAAAGAAAGAAAAGAAAAGAAAAGAAAAGAAAAGAAAAGAAAAGAAAAGAAAAGAAAAGAAAAGAAAAGAAAGAAAAAGAAAGAAAGAAAAAGAAAGAAAGAAAAAAGAGTCAGCAAAACAAGGAAAAGCTCAAATTGTTTCCTTTGAGAAAGGCAGTGAGCTCTTATTATGACTCTGATAACAAGGGGCCTGGCTCTCCTCTTCCGTCGCAAAAGCAGAGCACCCCAAGAGTAAATGGCAAAAGGAACAGCACCCTCGGTATCGGCGGGGGTGGTTGGGGCTGTGCTTCCTGTTCTCCAGCTACAGACCCTCATGTATTTCAGGGAGCCATGGAACATACATCACTAAGTACATGGCAGATGTGATGGGAATTGAGAAATAATACATCTGTATTATACCCAAGGGTTTGCTTTATAAAGACTTCTAAGTGTACGCTGAAAGAAAGTGTTAGGCAGGGGATGCTGAGAAGAGAGAAATCTAAAGGGGAAATTGAGAAAGAAGATTAGATGTTCATCTGCCTCCCTCCCTGCCTGCATCCCTGCCCCCATTTCTTCCTCTGGGGAAGGAATACAGAAACACCAGAGCACAGACAGAGATCAGAAGTTGCCCAGCCAATGAGGGAGCAAAGCATTTAACAAACAAGCACATTTCCCCAAGAGCCTCAGCCCCAGCTTGATCAATGATTCTGCAACATTGAATCATTTTTAATTTAATGCTTCTGGGAAGTGAAGGGGGGTGGAAACCCATCAACTACGGGCACAGTTGGCAAGAGCTGGGTATTAGCATTTGGCAGCATTTATTATTGCTGTTTATGATGGCATAAATTAGGTTTATGCTGATATAATTAATAACCCTAAATTTAGGAATAATAAATAGTAGTATTTGTTCAGAACTGCAACGTCTGAGGAAGGCAAATGGAGTACTCAAGCTCCTGACTCCCTCTCTGTATGTAGGAATGGGTGTGGGCAAGGAAGCCCTCCGAAAGGCTCTCCCACAACTCCCTGCCCCTAGGACTATGCATCATTTCACACTATGCAAATGACTGAGCAGCAGGACCTTAAGAGTTCCCAGAGCAAATAAGTTTCATGTTGATTTCTATGAACAAGTTCATCTGCAAGATTGAGTATGCCACAATTCCCTCTAGAACCAGGACCCTCACTAATCTCTTAGCCCACACTGCTCTGTGGTGTATGTCCAGAGGTTCAGACAACTGAGCCAAATGCCATGTTCTTCATGGATCCCTCCACCTCCTTCCACATCCTAGAAGGAAAATCTTGGATGTCCCACAAAAGCCCTGGAGACCATGATTTCAGCATTACTGACAGATATTTGCAAGGGAAGAATTCAAGGCAAAAAGTCAGTTCTGCATATTAAAAAAAAAAAAACTGAAATATGTAACTGCCTTTCATTTTATAAAGTTGTAAAAAAAAATCAGTGAGATTAAAATATTCCTATAAATGTTCCTTTTCTGTATCTAGGAGAATATCTTAGCATCCAAAATGGACTGAGACCTCCTTTTTTCTAGTGAAAGCAGGAAGTAAACAGAGAAAATTATAGTTCCTCAGACCAAATAATCCCTTCCAGGTCAGAATAACATTTTCCCCTGTTTTCAAATATAAGGAAAGTAGAGCAAAGAGAAAGAGATGAAATGCCCTTGGCCCATCTCTCCCCAGAGATCCTTAACACAGAGACACCAACAGGCTAGAACCAGACCCACATTGACCTTTCCATCCAAATAGCCAACTTTTGCTCCATGCCCAGAACATTCTAATTTTCCTAAAAACAAATAGAGCCAAAATAGCCAACCACTGATAATTCTGCTCTGTTCCAAGCTGTACAAACTGGCAAAACGGCCTAAAATTTTAAAAGTATATGACTGCAAGTTGACATTCCTTTGTCAGATCCTAGGAAGGGCCGTTGGGCTCCACAGTAAGAGAGTGGATGACTAGTACAGGCTAAGCTTTACTGGTTAAGAAATATGATCTCAGGCCAGCAAACATTCCACAGGGAGATTCCTCAGCAAAACTTCAGATTCCCCTGGCCTCGCTGGAGGGAGAACCTGGAGCTGAAACTCCGGGATGAGAGTTTTAAGGGGAGTATGACTCTCACATCCCATCATGGTGTGTCATCATCACTCACCATCAGCATCATGGCCCATCCCTCAGCTTCCCAGAGGCCACACAGCATGGAGGGCTTTCTCCAGCTTGTGGTCATCTAAGCCTCTGAGAAAGGGACACAGAGCCTTGCTGAGGAAGACAGAGACAGACAGACCTACTGGGAGGGCTCCCATGGGACAGCTAGTGTCCCTCTGCCTTTAATGGTCCCTCCTGCTTTTCCCTGCCCCTCCTTCTCTCCCGGACAGAGGATCCCTGCTCTACTGCCCTTGTTTTGCAGGAAACACTGCAGAATTCACCCACAGGCACACTGAAAATTAGTGCTTTGGAAGCCAAATGTGGACAGTGAGTCCATAAAGGAATGAATCACTCCCCCTCCTCAGGGTATAAACCCTCCCAGCTTGGGAGGATCCAGAGGCCCCATACTAAACCCTAGTCTTTTGGAGAGTGCCTGGACAATCAACCAGGCTGCCCAGTGTGTCCTCGGTTGTTTGTTCAAGATAGTGAATGATGACTAAGACAAAGAGAAGGAAAGGAGAAGACCAAGTAATTACAGTGCCCACAGGTTCAATAAGAACCACCCCGCCAATGGGTAGGATACAAATTCTCCCTTGCAATCTAACCTATAATAAAACATTACCACCAATACTTAAATACTAATATTTAACTAAATATATATCCAACACTTCATTTCTCACAGAAGTGGCTCTAGAGCCCTTGCTCTGGTCTAGAATGACCTATGTGGAGGTCCACACCTTAAAACACATTAGCAAGGTCAGGTGCACCCGGGTTAGAATTAAACATCTATTAGGCATTTACCACTTCCCACACACTATGCTAAAAACATTCAAGAGGTGAGTTGCCAAGATGACTGCCTGGAAGCTTGGGCATGAGTGGAGCTCACAGCCAAGTGGGAAGACCATGAGCTTTGCAACCAGGCCAACCTGAGTTTAATCCCTGACTCTGAAACATCAGATATGTGGTTGACCTTGTGTATGTCATCCAATCTTTTGCCTCCGTGTTCTTTCTCTTCGACTACAAAATGGGAATAATTTTTTTCATAAGTATAACAATTAAAATTAAAATCGTATTTTTATCTTACCAGATTGACCAAAAAGATAAAAAGATTGATACAATGCAGTATTGACAAGGGTATGGGGATCAGGCACTTTCACCCATTGGTGGTAGGACTCTGTATCTACACATTTTCCAAATAATCTGGCAATAATATGTCTCAGATATAAAATATGCATAACATCAACTCAACAGACTTCTTCGAGAATTTACCTTAAGGAAACAGCCAGAGAAAGTCACCAAGAGAGTAACAAGAATATTTCCCTTTCTACTGTTTATAATGGAGAATTGTTTAAATTAATTATGTCAATACTATGACATAGCTATTTTAAAAACTAATAATACTATTTGTATTCTTTGCCATAAGATGTTGTTCGTTTATAAACTATACTACAAAATATATGATCTTACTTAAGTGAAGATAGATAGATAGATAGAAATATATTTAAAGAAATAGCTGACATTCCCGGAGCTGTCAGCTTACAAAGAAACAGCTAATGAATCTTCTCCAACTTGACAACAGCGCTTATGTCTGGGCAGCCTGATTCAGGAAGGGCCTCCATGTTACCAAATTCTAGAGGCGCTATGTAATTACCAGAGACTATAATGTGAACAATGTCCCTTGGAGTCATGCAATGCAGTGGCCCTGAATTTGGGTGCTTTTTAATTTCTTCCCTCAGCTTCTTCTCTGTGCTGGAATTTTCTACAGTAATGATGCTTGCTTTTTTTTTTTTTTTTGCCACTGGAAACCATAAAGGAAACTATTTTCTTTTTTGAAAACAAAGAACTAACATGCATACAGTCATCAGCCCGAGGCTAGGGCATGTCCAGAGCCCTGTCAATGGGTGCTTTGTGCTTGCTTCTCACCAACCACCTCTGAGCTCTCTGCCCCATCACACTGCAGCTAAAACTGCAAATTACAGGGTTGTCATCTCCCTAGTCAGTCTCCTGGTAGGTTCTGCCAACAGGAGGCACTTGAGGGAGAGAAGAACGCAGGGAGAAAAAGAAAAGGACACCCTCTGTGCTTTCCAGTTCCAGTTAATAAGAGGAGAGCAGCAGCAGATAACTGGTTCAAGCCCTGCCCCCCAGGCTGAGAGGCACCAGCATCGCTGCCCCCTCCCCGGTGACAGCAGTCGGGAGATACGTTCCCTTGGCACTCGGACATAAGTCACTCTACACTCTTCCACCTCTCAGCTGTGCCCCCTGGGCCACTGAAGCCCTGGCCAGGTCAGACCCCCTTCTCAGCACTCCAAATACCAATCTCTATGTACAGCACCTCACCCCCCCACCCCGGCTCCTGGGTTCCGGTCACTCCACCGCTTCCCGCTCCTTCCCTCACCCTTGTAGGTGGGACCTGCCTCTGCAAGTTTTTATATAATAATATAATTTATATAATAATATAATTTTTAATCTCTTGGCTTTTTTGGCATCCCTTTTTGAACTTGTAGACGTCTGCCACCTGTGTGAACCAAATCTCATCTCAAAACATCTAATATCTTGGCTGTATCATGGATCACTTTTATAATTAGAAAACAATAAAGCTATTTTTTTGATGTCCCAATTTTTCTGAGTGTAACTCTGAAAATATCTACTGTACTTCTCATTCACTGTTCCCTTAGGAATTTCTTCTCTAAGTATGACGGCCACTTATCCCCTTCCCCACTCTTGGGCGTAGATACTTTCTGTAAGACTCAGTAGCACAGCTGAAACAAGATGGAAAGGGCAATTAACAATTTACTAGAGCATAAATGATGTAACAGAAGAAAACTACTCACAGAAAATTTGGAACTGATTATTGGTATAGCTGCTCTCATTCTCAAGTAGCCACTTAAGGGATTGATTGCTTCTTCTGGCTTCCTCCATATGGTACATGCCATCTTTCCTCTATGACCTCTGGTTAGACCAGAGTTTCTCCAATTTCAAGCTCAAGAGAATTTTCTCTTCTCCTGCAAGGCCCATTTTTCAGGCATCTTTTCTTGTTCCAGGCCCTGCTTCTTTCCATGATGCTTGACAATAAGAATAACTAATCCAGACAATGACTATACCACTCCACCTGACGGGGAACATTCATGGACAGTAGCACCATAGTACAAATAGCAAGGATGCCTTGATCTGCCATGATCTAAAGACCCAGCACACAAACCTCCACGTTACTTGTATGATCACATGCAGGTGGGGAGGTAACCCAAGCAACATCCAGTGTGGAATTTCTCACGAGTCTGTTATCTGGAGCTCAGAGAGAATCTTCCATTCTTACTTGTGCAAATTGAAAAAGATCATAATAATAAAATTACATACTTCCTATGGCCCATTTCTTTTTTCAAACGTAACTGCTCTGTGAGATCCAAAAGTCTGAGAAGCAATCACTGCTCTATGCTATTAAGATTTGAAACACATTAAAAGTTAGAATTGAGGTCATATCGGACGGAAGCCCTAAGCGTATCAGAACAGGAGGACATGGACATGGTCCTGCCCAAGCTGAGGTCAGCCCAAGAGGAACCATCATCAGCCCTTTGTAATCCTGAAGAGTCAGGTGAATTATAATACCCTATGGACTGAGCAGGGAAATGGAAGTTCCATGGCAAAAAAAAAAAAAAAAAAAAAAAAAAAAAAAATTAAAATTAGTTGGTGTTCCCTACAGCCAAAAGCTGGCAGCAACAAGAAAGGACGTATTCTCCAATAGAGAAAGCTGGCAGGACAAAGCAGTATCAAGGCCAAAGTCAAGCTGGAAATTCCGATCCCATGAAGGAAGACTGAGGATGAACCAATTCATTCATCCCGGGCCAGAATTACAGAAAGCTGCAAGGCTGTGTCTTGGTTTGTCCCAGGCATGCTGGAAATGAAGGTCCAAGCCAACACAACTAATTTCAGAGACCACCTGATGGCGGCAGTGAGCAGGGATGAGGCTCTATTTGCATCTCCATCCAAGGGTGGGAAGGGCTGGTAGACCAAAATGCACATGGGCTTTGGAGCTAGAAAGAGTGGGTTCAAATCCCAGCTCCTTCACAAGCCAGCCATATAACCTTGGGCACACATGTGTCTATGTGCATGTTATTTCAATTATCTAGACAATTTCCCATGGCATTTCTGCCTCGAACTAACTTTCTAATCTGGGATAACTCATTTTGACCTCTCTGGTTTCAGTTTCTTTAACATATGAAGGACCGGGACTAAATAATATACACGAAACCCTCTCCTAGCTAGAACATTTTTTTTTTTAATTCTAATGCCCTTAAATCCTTACAGAAAAGTGGTATAGCACAGAGAGTACTTCTGGTCTCCCTCTGTAACACCAGCTTCTTAAACTGGACCCAAGATTTCACCCCTGTGTCCTCAAGATTTTATATCTAGATATTAGATAGAAGACCTGCATTTTGGGGCAATAGTTACAATTACATAAGAAAATCTATGTAAACACACACAAAAAAACAAACAAACAAACAAACAAAACAGGTTCTTTCTTGGCCCATACAAGGTGCTGATTTTTTTTTTTTAAGATAAAGTCTGTGAGTTCTCTTATTGTAGTAAAATAAAGCCTTTACAACCCACAATGGAGTAAAGGAATATTGGCACTAACTTTAAATGGTCCCAGATAGTTTAAATTGTCAAGATTTTTTATCTGATTTTTATAGTTTCATTTGTTTCCCCTAGAGCATTCAGCTATTACTTCTTAATACCTTGGTGTGTTTACTCATAGTATGCCCTCTGCTCTTTATTGTTGTTTGTTTCTGTTCCACAATGGCCTTGGAAGAAGAAAATCAAGTTTGTAGAGTTGTATATATACTAAGAATCAATATACTCCGATTCTCCTGTGAATAAAATGTTGGGCTATGTGTTGACTTCATAAAAATTATTTTGTCACTACATTCTACCCAACAATAAAAGTCCAAAAATTGGAAACCATGCTAGATCTCTTCAACCCCCCTCACTTACACGCCATGCCAACCTTTTCCACGTTCTGCAATCACCTGCCTTCTCCCCACTTCACCCTCTGAACAAACCACCTTTATCAGTTTCGCCCTGACCCAATTTGTTGACCCCCTGGTTTTTATCCCAGGTAGCAAAGAATTAGAGTCAATGATCCTCCTGGATTCCTTGGAATTCAGACCAATTCTATATAAACAACCAGGCCAGCAAGATGGTCGATTGTTTCTTTTGGAAGCCATCTTTTTAGTTTGTTTCCCTGTTACAGACACATGTTGCTAAGAGATCTTTGGCTTGGCAAGACCCACCAAATTTTTGCTAGAAAATCCTGGCTTTGTCTCTCTGACCACTGTCATCAAAACCTCTCAGCCATCCGCAGAGGCTCCATTAGCATCACCGCAAAAGGAAACTATTCTACTTTTACACATTCTTGCAAATTCCATGGGGGCCCATGAGCATTTGTGAAGGAAGAGTACAGTCTCATGACTTAAGTACCATGCTTGGGTTTAGGCTCTCCAGTCTTCATGCAAAGAGTGTTTCTTTGCCGTTCAGACCACACACAGGGCAGTTCAGTTACCTGTAAGAAGCCTATTAGTAAAAATGCGTCCAAAGAAAATCAGTGAAGATCAGAACATCAGAGAAAATATCACATAAGCAACATTTAGGTGAACTACATTCAAATCAGAGCGGACTTCACATGGGGACGTTAAGGCATGTAAAAGGGGGATTAAATTTTATCCATGGGGTACCCCAAAGTAAGACTGCATAAAAATGAAGTTCACAGGGCAAAGATCAAAGCACAGAAAAACACAAATCCACCTAGCTATGCACAAGGGAATGGTCATGCCCTGAAATAGAATGTCAGTCACAGAAAAAGTTCAAGGAGAAGTTAGATGAACCCTATGTCTAGTAGGTTCTAAGAAGGGTTCAAGAGCTGAGACTTTTAAGGGCTGTTACTGTGAGATCCTGTACATCCACTGTAGTCTCAAGTCTTTTGAAAATGATGTGCTATGACCCGTGGATTTCCTATCGGTACAATAACACTATGGTTTCCAAGTTCCTTTTAGCCAAAATGGTTTGAGTGATCCAAGTGATCTATGATGTGCCTTGAGCTCCATGATGAAAGATGCAATATTAAAAAAAGGATAATTTTGGTCATAATAAATAATGGTAATGATGATGAATGGCAATGTCACTGAGAAGAAGCTGGCCTGCCATTAGGGATTCCAAACAACCAGATGTGAGCCGAAAATGACTGTGTCCAGGCCAAGAGGATGCTCCGTGACTGAGACCACATGAACCTTGCAACCAAAGACCTGGACCAAACGCCTGATTTGGAGGTGTGAGCAGTTGTAATGAAGAAACTACAATACTATCCCCGAGCTTGAATATTGCCTTGGGCCTAGGAGACATTTTCCCAGACAGGTCAATAGGGAGCACGTTGCCTTACTCTTCCAACAGAAGAGAAAACTGAGTAAGTCAGGGGGAGAGCCAGATTCCAAACTAGAGTTATGACTCTCAACCTAGTACTCTTCCCATTCTCTACCAGTCCCCTGACAATTCAATGGAAAGAGAAACTTCAGAAAAGAGCCAACTTGGACAAGAACATGCTGAAACAGGATCGTGTCCCTCAAGATGGCTTGTGTAGCTGTTTTCCACCCATTTAGGCTGAATGAGCTTGCTAGTGAAATCCTGGGTGCCTCAAGCAAGGGGAAGTCACTCATTAATATCCTGGACCTGTTCTCCGGAGCCAGTGTGGCACACGGA
The DNA here is from genome assembly GCF_002007445.2 of Ailuropoda melanoleuca. Lineage (NCBI taxonomy): Eukaryota > Metazoa > Chordata > Mammalia > Carnivora > Ursidae > Ailuropoda > Ailuropoda melanoleuca. Next base: position 8,703,370 of record NC_048226.1, read on the forward strand.
AGGAGCTCACTGAGTTCCGCTGGACCAGGAGGGAACACTGCTCTAGAGCTTTGACCAGCTTGAGATCTAAGAAGGCTGATGACTGCCAGATGCCTACGCAATGCTCCTGACTGAGGGACTCGGCCTCATACTCCTCACATGTGCTTGAAGACCAACCAGTCACCACAATGACAAGGACCCTACTCTCTGTCCATCAAAAACCTCCACCTAAAACAAGGGAGTCTGGGAGCTACAAAACCAGAAAACTTGCTAGGAACACGTGAATCCTTTACTTCTTTGCTTTTTTTTTTTTTTTTTTTTTTTGGTATATATTGAAATTTTATTTTTAAAGTCTATAGCTTTGACTTGCTTGCATTTTGGCATAGTTTAACATATTTTATCATTTGGAATGTACTCTGATCCTCTTTTTATATTTTATCATGAAACTTTACATTTCTAAATTTTTTAACTGATCAGTATTCTTTTTTGTGCTTATCCTTTGAAGCTAGTCTATTCTCAGCTGTTTAACATGTATTTCGTTTTTTTTCTTAAAGAAATTAATTATTATTTTATCTTTCTTAAAGCATTCTCTTATTTAGTTAAGCCATTTTAAGTTTTATAGCTTTGAAATTTTTGCTTTCTTTTTTCTATTTTTTTAAAAATTCTCATTTTATCTCATTTCACCTTTTAATACTGCCCTATTTTCTCTGTTTTCTGAACTTGTGCTTTGCTTCTTTAATACTGACATTTTAAATTGTAAGTTGTTTTCCATGGATAGCCTCTGAAATTATTTTTCTTTCAATTTTTTTTTAATTTATCTTATGTTGTGTTTTTCCCATAGGATACCAGTGTCCATTCCCATAGTGAGAAGAATCCTCAATGACCACAGGAAGAGGCTTTATTCTCTTTCCACAGGTTTGAGAATTTGTCAACGTTAATCCTGCCACCCCATCCACCAGCCATGTCACCTTAGGGACCTGCTCTGGTTACTGCGCTTCGGCTCGCAAAGTCTAAAACGCTGACTTCTTCCAACAGACCTCATCAGACACTGGACTTCCTCATTCCCATTGTGTTCTGAAGGCATGCAGGAACTTAGTGAGGAAAAGCACCACCCCTTCCATCTCTCCTTCAACCAACTGTGAGCCTCCAGCCATTCCACAGCCACTTTCAACCACGTTCATTCAGCCACCCCATTCAGATACAGTGACACCCTTCTTGGAGTTGTATCCAGAACTCAGTAAAATACAACTCAGAATAAAGATTTCCCTGCAGTAAATATTAGTAAGGAAATAAAAGCACTGGTTTTAACTGCGGAGAAATCAGAATTTGAGTTCTGACTTTGCTACTTACCCACCATGTGACCTGAGCAAATCACATGATTACCACGGACACTAATTTTCTCCTTCTTAAAAAAACACCGTTACACCAGATTATTTCTAAGGACCCTTCTGGAATTAATTGCCTATGAGTCTTTGCCCTTCTATTCAAAAAACAAAAAACGAAAAGCAAAAACAAAAAAAAAAAAAAAAAAAAAAAAAANAACCTGACATGACCTCAATGTGTATGGAGAGTAGGTTGTAATTTGTACCCATTAACAGAAGCCCAAGAGACTTTATTCCTGCCAGAGTATCAAGGCCTCTCCAATCACACCCCCTGAGTGACACAATGCTTCACAAGGGTGACATAAATGAGGACCCAGTTGAGCTGGTGCCTGACATACTTGCCATTGATGACACCATCTGGATTGAGCATGGGGATGATCTTGAAAATGAAGTTTTCCCTCAGGAGTCTAGCCACAGGGTCACTGCTGACCAGGAACTCCAGGGCCCCCTTCATCACCCAGCTGGCATTGCTCTCTCCCGGGTGCACTCGGGCGGTGATCACCTGGTATGGACGCTGCCCTGCCGAGAAAGGAACACGAGAAAATTAAAGCTAAATATACTTTCCACTTCCAACAAGATAATCTCCCAGGAGCCAAAATTACACCTGACTGGCAAAAAGTCCAAAACAGGTTGATAGTTTCCCATACATATCTGATCTACACTGATCTATTTTCCATTTGCCTCTATAGTCTGCAAGACTCAAGAAAGTATAAAGTGAAAGCTCAAGGCTGTTATCAAAAGCATAAGTACTTAGTGGCATGAAAAGAAGCCAAGAAGCAGATTTTATCAAGACCACCAAAGGAACAATTAACTCTCCAGAATCCAATAGCATGATGCTGTATGTCACAGATCTGAAATTGAATCTTATCTTCATACTTAGCAGTTGTAAGATCTTAGGTGAATAATTTAATTTCTGCAGGGCTAATATCTCATCTTAAAAATAGGGACAATGATACTGATCTTGTGTGGGTGTTATAAAAACAGAAAGATGTAAATAAGGCACTCGGCATATTGCTTGCCATTGACTACATGTTAGTTTCTCCCTTCTGGATTATGATGTCTGTGGGTAGGATGGCCTCTCTTACTCCCCTGTAGAAATGGAATTCAAGGGAAGAACCTGTGCTGGGAACTTTATGTCTGTAGGACACTGAACTCAAACACTGAGAAAGATTTGACAAGAATGGAGCACCTGGAATCTCAATCATGCAAAAAGAATCAGGAAAACACTCTCTGCCCAATCACAGGGGGCATATTGATCTGAAGAGACCTTATGGAGAATGCATTGATGAGAGAAAGATGGGCTTGTCTTCCTTCCTTGTTGATAGAAAACATCTGGACCACTGTAATGTTGAGATGTATTCTAAGACCACATCCTGGCTCAGGTGAAAAGTGTGTTTTGATTGATTAATGGTGTCTGCCCCCCCACACCCCCGTACACTTGGGGGAAGGAGGGCCGAAGATGTGGCATCATACCAGAAGTTTGCCACAACTGCTCTAACCCCTTGTCCGATTTTGTGTGTCATGTTTTTTTACTCTCTTTTCCTTTTGTATAGTCACCCAATTCCTTACAGCTCCTAAACCCACCTGAAAGACAAGAACTAAGCATTTGCCAAGTATAAATACCCCAGCCACCAAGCAGCCTAAAAGTTAAACTAGTCATTTCTTCCCATCTCATTCAAATCACTGTGAGCTAAATATGGCTTTTCTTCCCTTAAACAGTAGGCTTTTTGAGGGAAAAAATGTGTCTCTAATTCTGTGCAAAGGAATACAAAATTGAGTAACTTTCAATACAGAGCTAAAGAACAGGTAATAGTGAATTATATTACTATTAGCATTCATTTAGACAAAACAAAAACAAAAACAAAACCACTATCTGTTGACAACCACTGAGATCTCTGTTTGAGGAACAGAGATCAGTACATTTTTACTGACTGTGGTGAGAGCAGGTCACGCCAGCCCCTTATAGATCATTTATATATTGGAGATAATATTTTGCCGTTTTTCCCTAAGCAGGTGTCTTGAGCATATTCCAGGAACTGCAGGAGCCATGGGATATAAAAGTTGAATAAATTATAGTCCTTGTTCTGTAAGAGGCCATAGCCTTTGCCAGTAGTGACAAACACACAAGCAAATAAGGGCAAGTGAGCTAATGGAAGTGTATATAAAGTACCAAAGACAGATCTGACTGAGAGAGGTAAGGATGTTTCCAGAGCTGCGATGCTATTCGGGCTGAGTCTTGCAGAATGAGTATCATCCTATGGGGGAGAAGGTGAGAAAGCGTCTCCTAAGCAAAGAATGAGACACATGCAAAGAACACCAAGGAGTCAAAATTGGAACACTGAAGAAAAAAGGAAATCACAAATGGCTGAAACAAAGGACTGAGGATGGTGACACACAGATTTAGAAAAGCAGGCTGGTGTCAACCTGGTAAGGTCTTCCTAATATATTTTGTTTGGGGATTTGGACTTTAGTCTATGGAGAAGAAGTTCTCAACCACGGAGTCAAGTGTCTCACAGGCATGCTATGGTCAGTGATGATGCCTACTGAAGAATCACTGGTTACCAATAAACGTGTAAATGTCTGCTTATGATATTGTATATATATGTAACATATACTACACACACACACACACACACACACACACACACACGGCACAAACTGCTGATTTTCTGTCCAGTAGCCTTTCCTCCTTTCTTTCTTTCTATGAGACCCAATTCTGGGGCGTGAAAGGATGGGCCCAGATTCAAACAGCCAGATTCATGGATCCTCTTGTAGGGAAGAGTGGTCATGTGATTGAGTTGTGGCCAATGAGATGTAAATGGTAGCTGGAGGTAAGTCTTTCCAGCGAACTGATTGAAGAGGACAGTTTCACCTAGCAAATTTGTCTTAGTCTTTGTCTCTTTTCTTTGCCCTTCTTCTTCCTCTTGCATTGAACACAGATACAATAATTTCAGGTGAGGAAGTCAACTGGAGAACCGAAGTCACATGCTAAAGATGGTGACCATAAAGATGGGAAGAACCTGGGTCCTTGATAAACTCCTTAAGCAGCTACTCTACACCTTCATGAGCTACTTCAATGCATCTAGATATTTGAGACCAATAAACCACACTCTGGCCAGGCAAACGTAGTCACAGTTCTGTTATATCTGGTTAAATTCTAATCTAACTTATAAAGATCAGGTTTGAAGTCATCCTGATAATACTGTTACTTTGGTTTTTTGAGGTGTTTTTTAAAGGTGTTATTTATTTATTTGAGAAAGAGAGAGACAGCAAGAGTAGGGGAAGGGGTAGAGGGAGAAGCAGACTCCCTGCTGAGCAGGGAGCCTGATGCAGGGCTTGATCCCAGGACCCTGAGATCATGACCTGAGCCAAATTCAGGTGCTTAACTGACTAAGCCACCCATGTGCCCCTAATAATGTTACTTTGAATGACATGCAGTCTCATGTGCTTTCTGGATTTAGGAGGATAGAGTGAAAAAGAGTCCTCATGAGGATATTTGATATGCACGTCCCAGAAAGGAACAGTTGAGAGCCACCATTTTAAGAAGGAGAGAGTCCAGAGGCACCTGGGTGGTTCAGTTGGTTAAGGGTCCGACTCTTGGTTTCAGTTCAGGTCACGATCTCAGGGTCGTGAGATCAAGCTCAGAGTTGGTGTTGGCACGAAATCTACTTGAGATTCTCTCCCTCTCCCTCTGCCCCTCCCCCTCTCATGTGCACGCTTGCTCTCTCTCTCCCTCTAAAATAAATAGATAAATAAAATCTTAAAAAGAAAAAAAAAAGTTGAGCATCCACGATGATTTTGCAGCAGGAGAAAGACATGCCAAAGGCTATGCTTCATAGAATCATTTTGACATTATTGTAGATCACGCATTTGCTGAATCAGAAACAGTATGGCCTTGTTGAGTAAAGAACAACTTTTGGAGCCGTATTTCCAGAGTTCACATTCCAGCCCCACCGTTTTCTACAGAATGAGTTATGGAAGTTTCTGATGAAATCGAGTATTGGATTGGGCATCCTGCATGTAAGACTAATGATTTGCTAACTGGAGCTTTCTAAATAAGCATATTGAGGAGGAAAAGAGATATACAGTTAGCTAGCTGAGCAGAGCTGAACCTAACTGAAGGCCAACTTGCCCCCTCTATCATTTGCTCACAATCACATCTCACTTTTTCCAAAGCAAGTCGTATTGGCACTCCAATAAAAAGCTTGTTGAGAAAGAGGCTTGATGAATTCGTACCCAATCAGCAGACTATTTTCAGTTCTATAATTCTATACCACTCGCTTTGTGGTCTCTGAACTAAGTTCATTTACAGCATATGGAACAACAATGGTAAGTACTCCCAGCCCAGCAAGAAGAAATAAAAAATAGCTTAAGCTCTTGTAAATTTCCGATACCCACTGAACACCCTCATTGTCTGGGCCAGTTGGCTCCCACTGCCTGTAACACAGTACAATTCGGTGCATTCGTCAATAAAGCAAATGCAGCCCTTGCAAAGAGATGTCCACAGTGTTCCTTTCCTTCTGAGAATCAGGTTGATAACCTGCTACACTGTAATACACCACAAGACCTAACAGGCTCTTCAGAGCATCCTGATGAAGCAAACGGGGAAAAGTGTGGGTTCTCACGAAGACATAAGCAGCATGTTAGCCATTTCTAGTTGATTTTTCTCTTTCCTCTGTGATTTAAGACAATTTTACAGTTGTATTGGTGAGTTAAACTTATGAGACCGTTCAGTTGCAGCAGCAAATGGTGCTCCAGAGAACCCATAATAGACAACAGCTGTAAATAGTATGCGACACACATACCATGTGTTTTTTTTCTTGTTATTGACAATTTCAGTTTTAAAAACTCATTTCTGCTTAGGGTAGGACAAAGAGTATCAGGTATCTACATTTTTTTTTTCTTTGCAATTTATAAAATCTATTCCGGAGGTCACCAAAATCTATGGGGGAGTCATGGTTTGGCAATATGCTGATTCTTAAAGCTCAGTATTGAATTTATGTCAGCGATAATAACATCTGTAAAAAGAGGTTAGAAACAAGTAGGGGATTATATAATGCCTAAGAGATAACAGGCTCATGGCCAATGCGAAACTAAGTTAGAACTGAAGACATATGTGATGATACACGTGTGTACCCAAGTATATAAACATCCATCCAGTTTCTCCTTTCTTCTTTCAACAATATATATTAAACTCCTACTGGCACTCTGAAAGGTTCTGGAGATTCCATAGGAAATTGTGGTTTTTGCCCTCAGGGAACTAATAACAGTCCAGTGGGAAAGACAGACACACAGATAATCATGATCCAGTGTGATCAGGGACATTTGTCAAGACATTTTCAAAGCATAGTGGAATGTTCATTACAACATTATTTATAATGATTTGATCAACTGGAAATTACTTAAATGTGCACTAGTTAAGGAAACTAGTCAAGGAAAGGATTCATAAACAGAATACTATGCAAGTATTAAAATGGCACCTAGATCTTTCTGTTGACACTAGAAGATATCTGTGACACTATGATGAGTGACAAAACACAAGCAAGAGAGCTGATCATAGTGGACCCCATTTGTTCATTGTTGTCACATTCACTTAAAGGAATCTATCTGTATATAGGACACATCTGTGGGTGGAGGTCATCTCGGTGATTTTTAAGTCTACTACATCCCTATCTAGAATGTTCTCCTCTTCAGAAAATGATAATCATATGTCCATATTCCCAAAGGCAAAATATTTTCAAATAGTAAACCACAAAGGAGAAAGAGGAAAGAAATGGATTTTCACAGAAGAAGTAACATTGGATCTGGTTTGTCCAGATTGAGTGAGAGTTTGCCAGATGAAGAAAAGAAAGGAAAGAGGTGATAGGAAAAGGCTAAGTAGAGGTATTTGCAAAATAATGAGGTCATAGAGCACGTAATGTGGGAAGAAGAGCAGAGTGATTTGATGTGGCTGAAGCACTAAGCTATACGGAAGGTAAAATGAGAGTGAAGCCACAAAGTGCTTCGTACCTGTATCTGCAGACCTTTGGAACGAATGCTCAGAAGACTGGAAACCATCTTGCAAGTTGTGAAAGCCCCATGGAAAATCCTGATGCGGGGGTGTGATCAGAAAGCAGTTCTCACTGAAGCTGAAGACTCAGATACTCGGGTTAAGAGGTGGGAGAAAAGGCCAAAAGGGCGGACTGATTTCCCAAGTCAAAGAACACTACCTTGGCCTTCACGCTGGGAGAGAGTGGATCAAAACTACTTGATTGTTGATTGGGGTGCCTGGGTGGCTCAGCCTGTTAAGTGTCTGACTTTGGCTCGGGTCATGATCTCAGGGTCCTGGGATCGAGCCCTGAGTCAGGGGACTATGCTTGGTGGGGGAAGGGAAGTCTGCTTCTCTCTCTTTCCATCTCCCTCTGCCCCTCTCCCCACTTATGCTCACTTGTACTGTCTCTCTCTCAAATAAATAAATAAAATCTTTTTAAAAAATTGATTAAAGGCCAAGAGGGTAATGAAGGATGCAAGGAAACAGATATGGGAAAAACTGTCAATGAAAGAAGATTCTGAAGAAAGAAAATCTGAAAATAGGCGTGGTGGTGAAAAATTTTTATACGTTTTAGAATATACTAATGTTTCCCACCAAAGGTGGCATGCTATGTACATTTTCTGCACCATGTGTTCCAACTCTTTTTAAATTAGCTTTATTTATAGTATAATTTACATTCAATAAATTTCACCAATTTTAATTTTACAATTCAGTGAATTTTGACAAATGTATTCAGTGCTGTAAAACCACTATGGTCATAATGTAGAGCATTATTACCATCACAAAAATCCCCCTTGTTCTGTTTCACAGGCAACTACCTCCCCCATCCCTAGTCTAAGGCAACCAGTGATCTGCTTTTTGTCTCAATAGCGTTGTCTTCTCTGGAATTTCATAAGAATTGATTCATACAGCATCTAACCTTCCTGTCTGGCTTCTTGCACTTAGCATAATGCTTTTGAGAGTCGTCCATGTTGTTGCATGTATGTGTCAGTAATCTGTTTCTTTTGGCCACGGATTTACATTCCAGTGTGCCACGAAGCAATGGTAATGCCACCATTGGTTTATCAGCTCAATTCAATCAATCAAACATTGGTTTAATATTTGCGTTATTTCCGGTCTAAGGCTATTACGAACAAAGCTGTTACAATTTGCATACACGTTTTTCTTTGGCATGAATACCTGCCTATAGAATTTGCGCATATTAGTTGGTTATTACAAGGGGCTGCCAATCTGTTGCCCAACGAGTCTATATGACTCTGCACGCCCACCAGCAATGTCTGGGAGTTCCAACTGATCCACACGTTGATCAACACTTACCATTGTCAGGCTTTTTAATTTTAGCCGTTCTAATGGGGAGGTAGTAGTGTCTAATTTTTTCAATTTGCATTTCCTTGATGACATTATAATGGTGATGGGAACTTTGTGCTGTTTTTTGGCCACTTCCATACCTTCCTAAGTGAAGTGCCTGTTCAAATCTTTTGCCCATTTTAAAAGCAGGTTGTTTTGTCTTATTACTGAGTGTGAAGGATTCTTGATATCTTCTAAATTCAATTCTCTGACAGATGTATGTTCAGTCAATTCTTCTCCAAGTCTTCGGCTTACCTTTTCATTTTCTAGACTATGTATTTTGAAGCACAAAAGTTTTTTTATTTGATAAAGCCAAATGTATGCACTTTTTTCTTTTGTAATTTGGATATTCTGTGTTTCACTGAGAAATTTTTGCCTAACTCAACGTGACAATAATTTTCTTCTGCAAGAGTTAGTCTAAGTTTAACATTCAGATCTATTTACATAAGGTGTTTCAAGTTAATTTTGGATTATGATATGATGTAAAGGTTGAGATTCACATTTTCCCTCCCATAATATCCTTTAGCATTTTCTACATATTCAATCTTATCTTCTGCAAAAAACAACAGTTTTATTTTTCCTCTCCAAATCTTAAGGCATTTTTTTTCAACTGGGTGGTGTTATCAACCTGACATTCCTGAAATATAATCAATTAGATTATATTATCCTTTAATGTAATTCTGGATTCAGTTATTTCTTTAGAATTTTTGCATCTATGTCCCATGAGAGAGCTGGACCCATAAGGACTTTCTTTTTTTTCTTTTAATGTCCTTGTCAGGCTTAGTTATCAAGGTTATGATGAGCTGGAAAGCACTGCCTCTTTTTCTTTTCGTGTAAGATTTTTTAAGATTGGAAATATTTCTTCTTACATTTATGGTAAAATTTCCTAGGAAAGCATTCTAAGTCTAGAATTTTCTTTCTCAGAAGATTTTAACAACCCAATTTGTAAAATAACAAATCCAAATTATTTTATTTTATTTTTAAAGATTTATTTATTTTTTTTAGAGAGAGAGAGCTCACACATGAATAGGGAGGGGAGAGGGAGAGAAAAAGGGAGAAAAGGAGGGAGAGAGCCAGACACAGGGCTCGATCTCATGACCCTGAGCTCATGACATAAGACGAAATCAAGAGTCAGATGCTCAACCAAATGAGCCATCCAGGCACCCCCAAATTATTTTAAAACATATTCAAACTGTGTAATAAAAATCCAACTGTTTAGATTTTCTATTTCTTCTTATGCTCATTTGGTAATTATACTTTTCTGTAATTTTGCATTGAAAACTATATTTTCAAATTTGTTGGCATAAAGTTGTTTTTAACTCTTATTATATATATAAGAATCTCTAGTGATGGTCTCTTATTTTTATTTCTGATACAGAGGGGTTTTTTTCTTTAATCATTCTCGAAAAGGGCATATCAGTTTAGTTTTTTCCAGAAACTATTTTACAATCATTTTCTCTTTCATTAATTTATGCCTATCATTTTTATTTATCCTTCCTTCCACTTTCTTTGCCTTTCGTATTTTTGATCTTTTATAAAGAACTTGAAATATTTAGATCATTAGCTCAGCATATGATAAAATTTTATAAATATCATCTATGTGTTTAAAAGAATGTTGAGTGCAATGTACCAATTATATCAGGTTTGTTAATTGTATTCCTCATATTTTCTTTATTCTTGCTTGATATTATGTCTCCCTATTCTATGAGTTCCTGAAAGAGGTATATAACAAGTTAATTGTATTCCTCATATTTTCTTTATTCTTGCTTGATATTATGTCTCCCTATTCTATGAGTTCCTGAAAGAGGTATATAACAAGTCTCCAAAGATACTTCAGATTATCCATTTCTCCTTGGAATGTTGTCACTTATTTTAAAGCTATGCTATTAACAGAAACTAGGTTTAGAGGCACTTTGGTGTCCTAACTGAATTTTTTTATTGTTATAAGGTATCTCTCTATCTCTGTTAAAGTGTTTTGCCTCAGCTTCTCATTTGTCTATATTCATATAGACTAGATTTCTTCTGGTTAGTATTTACAGTGTGTATCTTTTCTCATCCCCTTCCCTTCAAACTTTCTATAATTGTTCATCAGGTGTTTATTTCTTGGAAGTATGATATAGTTGGATATTATATTTTATTCACTCTAACATTTTATTTTAATTGAAGTATATATTCTATTTACATTTGGTGAAATTAATGACATATGTGGGTTTAACACTATCATTTTGTTATTTGCTCTCCAGTTACCTTAACTATTGTAATATCTATTTTCTGTCCTATCTTGTCTTCAATTGGATTGATTGCATATTTTTTCACATTGTTCCTTTTTTCTTCACTATTAGTGTGATACATATATGTCTTTTATTCTTTAATTAGTTACCTTAGAGATTATAATATGCACCTTTGATTTATCATAATATGATATAATCTACTTTATTTTAATTCCCATTATAAATCTTAAAATTCACAAAACATTTACAACATGGTGTTAATTTCAATTAAATTTGCCCTTTTTAATTACTCTTCACCCCTTCTGACGTCTAGGTTTTATTTTTCTTTGCCTGAAAAATCATCTGCTAGTATTGCTTCTAAGAAGTATGGGTCTGCTAAAATTGAGTACCTCCCTTTTTGTGGTTCCTTCACTTGTCTGAAAATGAATCCATCTCACCACCAGTTCTGAAAAGTATTTTTGCTGAGTATAGGAACATGACATTCCTGATGTTGAACTCTGTTTTCCATTTCTTTCCATGTTCCTTCCACCAAGATCCTGCAGGAAGCTGGCTGCCTTTAGCAGCCCTTACAAGTACTGAGAAGTTTGTCTCCTCATTTTGCAGAAGTAGGAATGCCTGTTTTTGTTTCTGCCACACACACTCTCCTTACATGGTTTCCAAATGAAGGGAGAATGTTTTCATTGGAATTTTCAAGTTCTTGAACTTTCCTATACTCTTTTTTCTTTTTTTTTTTCCTTTGGAAACATTTCAGTTGATCATGTTGAAACTAGCAAGTGGACAATCCTAACCTCTGAAATAATGAAACATTTCCTTCTCTCCAAAGGTTATATCACTTATTCCTCATATGTTTCTAATTTCTTAGAATTTCTTCAACAGTATGAACTAGGAGAACTCTTTAATTCCATTTGATGTTATCATAACTGCTGGTTCTATGACAGATGAATACTAAAATTGAGACTTTTAAAAAGTGTGGGATTATATGGAAACACACAGACGGCACTGCTATAGAACCCTGTAGCTGGGAAGGTACTTTCCCCTCCTTAATTTCTTCAGTCCTCACAGTAAATCTGGGAAGTAGGTAGACAGGTATTATTCTTTTCTTGTTTATAAGGCTAGGAAGGAGAGAAAGCATGAAAAAAATTGGGGTGCTCTGAATCAAAAGCCAATGTTCTTTTCATTTGACCATGTATTATTCTGTGTGCATACTTAATCCTACTGAAACAATATCTGATGATACACTGAGGAACAATCAAGAATCACGCAAATTATGAACCAGGCAACTAGGTTCTGCCTCGTACTGATTAAATGGATTTGGGAAAATTAAACCCTTTTGAAATCTCAGCTCCTGACCTACAAAGTAAGGCTTTCTTAGGTCTTTGCAGCACTAAATTCAATGATTATCAATGGCAACTGAAATATGGTAGATAAAAATACAGTGTTTTAACCAATGGTTTCAATCCCCTTCGGTTCTATTATGTTCTCCTGTATTATTTTAATAGAGCTCCTAACAAAAAGCAAAATTACATGAAGCTTCATCTCTTTTTTTTGCTTTTTCCAATATTCAGATGCACGGGCTAATAAGCGGTGAAGTGGTCAGAAGTCAGACGGCAGCACAAGAGAAGAGTGAAGGTAATCACTGCTAATAATCCGCTTTGAAATGGCCAAGTTGGGTTGGATCTCTTGCTGCCCCCGAGCTCGGGGCACGATCCTTCCCAGAGGAGCGGAGTCTGTCTACTCACGTGGCCTCCTTTACAAACTCTTGAGCTGCGGTCTTCCTGGGCCATATGCCACCAGCATTAAGAAACTGACCAGACTGCAGTTCTTCCAGTGACAAGAAGCAGCCTCAGATCGTGCCCTCCCAGCTTTGCACCCTGCCTTCCTCTCAAAGCCTGAGGTGTGACCTCCATACCCCCAAATGAATGACACAGAGCCCGAGAAGCTCTGACTTCTTTCCGTGAGATGTCATCGTTTTCGCCAAGAAGACTTGAGGGCTCATGCACTGACAGAGCCGGGAGAGAGTGCGCCCCCGTGAGGAGTCTCGGGCAGTAGGGAGGAAGCCACGCACCATAGCTCATCACCCTGAGGACCTATAGAAATTGATTGGAGGGTCGCCATCTTGCCATTGGCAGCCCATGAATATTTTCCCGAACTTTCTTAAACTTCTTCACAAATCCTAAGTCCGACATACAGCAGGGAGAGGAAGTTTTAAGCACAATGGGTTCCCCACTCACGCCCAAGACCTCCAAGGCCCCACCCTCTCTCATTCCTCCTCACTCCATCCTCCGTCCCTCCTGCTTCTTCACTGCAGGCAGGCAACCTCCCTCTCACCAACAGCTCTCACCACACAGAAGCCCCAGTGAACTACACACAAACAGAAAACCCAAATCTGACTGCATCACCTTCCACATAATAAACTGTGCTGGAGTCTACACCTCTCGCAAAGTCCTTATTGAAAGCCCCCACCAGCTGGCCTCAGCCAGACTGTCTGGTCTTGTTTCCCATCACTCCTGAACCAAATACTCTTCCCTCTGCTTCGTGCTGTTTCCCAAACCGGCATGTCCTTTCCCTCCCATGGCTCTGCATCGTTGCCCGAGCTATTCCCTCCCGGCCCAGGCCTTGTTTCTCTCTTCCTAAAGCTGTGTACATTGGCGGTTTTCAGAAGATGTTTGCTGAGTAGATGGGTGTAATTAACTGTAATTAGCTCCCGCAATTAACCCTACCATGCCCAGTTGTGTCACAACATATCAATTCATGGTTTTTTTTCCCCCCAAATTCATTCATTCATTAAGTATTTATTGAGCTCTTAAGATACACCAGGAACTATAATGGGGACTGGTGCTACACTAGGGTGAGTCGAAGCCGTCAGAGGGCTGAGGAGCTGACACCTAAGTACGGCGGACCTCCTTGGATGAAGGAGACTCAGCCAGTTCACGACATATGCTTAAGCAGGGCTGGAACAGAGTGTGTGAAGTGGATGAGAACCAGATTATGCACATCTTACAGAGAAAGACTGTGCTTATAATGGAAAATCAGGGAGGCTTCGAGTGGTGCCGTACCGGGATCTAATTTGTACTTCTGCTCCACTGAAGATACTTTTCCAGAACAGTCAGAATGATGTTTTTGAAGTCCAGACAGGGAGGCTACTTGGATTCTTCACATGTAACAGTCACACATGCTCTGTGTTTCAGATACCAAAATGATGCCAGAAGATGACAGGCCACTTTAAATTATTAGCCTTCAATGGGGATCACCCATCTGATTCTCTCACTTTCTGTGACCATTATGAAAATTTCCACCCACCAAGTAACAGGCAGGATGATGCACCCATTCATTCTTTTGTTCAACATTTTTTGAGTATCTTTTGTGTACCAAACATGATATCAAACACTGGGGATACCAAGGGATCTAGACCAAGTACCTATCTTCAAAGAACTCCCAGTTATCCCAAGGGAAATAGCTATTTATTGGGAGGGAAAGAATCTTGGCCTTTTAGAAACTTCTCTCAACTAGGGCAGTGTTTCTCCAACTAGTTCGTGCACGTAAATCCTCCAGAAATCTTACTAAGAAGCAGACCCTATCTCAGTGACTGTGGAGGGGGGGCCTGAGATCTTGCATCTCTACCGAGCTCCCGGGAGAGTGCCAACATGGCTGGTCCAGAGATCACACTCTGGGCAGCAAAGCTCTCCCTGTCCAACAGAAACAGAATGCAAGCCACAGAAATATTGTGCAAAATTCTGTGTTTTCTAGTAGCTACATTTTTCTAAAATAAAAAACTATGAAAGGGCACCTGGGTGCTCAGTCGGTGAAGCATCTGCCTTCGGCTCAGGTTATGATCCTGAGGTCCTGGGACTGAGCCTCAAATTGGGCTCCCTGTTCAACGGGGAGTCTGTTTCTTCCTCTGCCCCTCCCCCTGCAAGTGCTCCCTCTCCCAACTCCTCAAGTAAATAAATAAAATCTTTTAAAAAATACAAAATTAATTATAATAAATTGTATTTAACCCAATAGATCAAAAATATGACCATTTCAATGTGTAATCAATATGAAAATGACCAGGGGGATATTTTACATCTTGGGGTGCTAAGTCCTCAGAAGTCTAGTGTGTATTTTACAATTTCAGCACATCTCCATTCAGACTAAATCGACAGCCGCACGTGGCTCGTGACTACCAACTTGAACACCACAGCCCTAGATCCTCTGTCGACTCTCTCAACTGAACCCGTTCACCACACTTAATGGTAGAAGTTTATTATACTTCAATGGAATATAGTTGAGACACCGAGGAAATGAATAAAAGAATAAGGCCTTTGCTCCCAAACAAAACATTCTGTTCTACTGTCTTCTTTCTCGTGAAACAAGTCAATTTTGATATATTACAAATTCATATTTCTTTGCAAAGGGCAATCTCACCGTCTTACTTTGCACCCTTCTGTCTCTGTCTCTGAACCATGTATGTGTGTGTGTATATATATATATATATATATATATATATATATATATATATATAAAGTGGGTTTGGATAATGGGTATAAATGAAGAGAAAATCAGGAAATCTATTCCTGAGCAATTTTCAGATCACCAAGAGGAAGTGGTATAATCGAGGCTGAGATAATAATTTTCGACTCTGCATAAATATGAGAAAATTCATCTGCATTCCCTCATCTGCGTCAAACTCCACAGATTTTTCAGGAGATTTTGTTATATTATAATATGCTGGAAATAAAAAATAATACATCTGTGCTATAATGATACATAATATATACAGTATGATAATAGAGTATTTGGATTGGGTTTGAGGAATTTACTACACACAGAAACGACAGTCACTAGGGAGAAGTGTGTAATCGCATCAGGAAAATTGCAGACAGATGCTGCTGCACTCCCCAACCCCCCCCCATCCATCCGCTGATCTCAGTTAGGGGTGTTTGCAGTTCTGCCTTGCGATCTGCAGGCTCACCGGTACCCCAGGGCACTGGCCCCTCTGCCCCTGACCTCCCTCGTAGAATGAATGCTGCCCAGAGGAGAGCATTCACTAACTCCCTCAAGCTTCAGGAGGTCCCAGGAGGACTCTGTCACCTACAGACCACTCAGGGTGGGGCCAAATCACTCCCGGCTGTTTCTGATTGGAGGCCTTGTAAAGACACAGCCAAGGCTCACGCAGTCTCTGGCCAGAACTCCTGGCCTACCACTATCTCAACAGAGCCGTGTGTCACAGTAGCCTCCAGAAATACAAGTAACCAAAATGAGAGGGAAGGAGACCTTTCCATGCTTCGCGAAGACTCATCCAACACACCCCACCTCGTTATGCTAGCTACATTATGTTTCGCTAGCTTTAGGCATAATATAAGGCACTGACAGCTACGAATCTTCAAGAAAGAAATTAAAGAGCTGTAGGCTTTGCTCAGAAAACTTTGAAATATTCTAATGAATCATTCTGCTCCCAGGTCACATACAATGGGTCTCTTGCTTTGTTCTTTCCCACATTATTTGCCTGAACATATCTGAATGGGAGAAGAATCCAAAGTGCCTGAGGGAGCAGACTCTAGGCTCCAAAGACAGACATAGTTTCTTCCAGAAGCAAAGTCTCTGCCCCTGTGGGGTTACGGTGGGCTGCTGGGGCAGTCTTACTGCAGGATGCTAACACACACCGTAAAGAAGGGAAGGAAAGGATGAACCAAGAGAGGGGCAAAAATGTGCTCTCATGTGTGATGGACATCTTTAAACAGCCAAACAGCATGATTCTCTTTCAATTATAAAATATGACAAACTGAGGGCCTTTTCTCATCAGTGTAGTGTCTTTCAAGAATCTCAGCGTCTCCCAAACTCTTTCCAGACCCTGCAATTTAAGACAGCGGAAAAACCACCAAGCAAAAACCACACGACGAATAAATTACGAGCCCGAGTCGCAAGGACCAATAAGGTAGGAGGAGAAAATTTAAGAGTCTTAAGCCCCAAACATATGTCACCACCTGCCAGTGGAGCAGAGCAGTTTAAAACTGAAACCGTGCCAGGAAATTTCAATAGTTGCGTTACTCGCTTTGCACCGTGGAAATTTTTACTCTTGCAATCACGTAAAGGCGTGGTACAGTTTGTGGGGGGAAGCTGGGGGTGTTTAGGGAAAGGCGGGGACGCTGGCATAGGCAGGTAACCTTGCTGCCTAGTTACTCCGCAGACAGAACCAAGAGATGTTGTGGGTACATGGAACGGAATGGAGTTATGACATTTTGAAATGAATTTTAAAATTCAGGCTGAGCTGCTGGTTTGTGGTAAGAGACGGATGGAGGGAGCGAGGGAAGAAATAAGAGAAAAAGAAAGAGAAAGGGGGTTATCATCACTGCTGGTCTAATCCAAATGCCTATAGTGGAGACCCGCCAATTCTTCTCTTACTTAACCTGACAAGGCTATTCCAGATTCCCAGTTGCTTGGCAACCTGCCTTTTATGTTTAAGCCATTTAAATGTATTCACCTTCTGAATTAGGTATATTCACAGATGACTGGGCAAGAAGAAAGAGCCCCTGGCAGGCCAAGAGCTCTTAGGATGTGTGGAATCAACAGAGAGTGCCCAGAGTCAGTCTGGTCAGAGAGCCTGACAGAGGATATTAGTGACGCATTTAGGCCTGAAAATGAGAAATTGAGATCAGCATACAAAGTCTTCCGCTGCTTACAAACCAGGCTTCGATCAGCATCAGAGATTTATTTCTGCCCCCCACCCACTTCAGTGTTTCCTTCTGCGTTTCTGAAACCCTCCCGCAGGTCCTGGTGGCAAAGGCAGCAGCTGGCACACAGCCCCTGCACGTGGCTTTGAATCCAACTCTCTCTGGGTCTCACCGCCGCCCTGTGTGGCCTGACATGGTGACGGCGAACCATCACCGTCCTTCTGGTCAACTCAACTGGGAATGGGAAGGTATCACCAGACTCCACATGCAAAGAATTACACAGCCTCTCATTTCTGCCTCAAAAATACCTTTTCGGATATTTTCTATCTTCTGCATTCCATTGATTCAAAATATTCAGTGACACCCCCCCCCCCCGCAACTGTCCTTAGGATAAAATTAAGGGCACAATTCTTATTGGAGCATAAGGCCCTTCATGATCTGCCTTCCCAGGGCAGGAATGCTCACACCCCTGGCCACCCCTGCCTCAGCACTCCCCCTGCACGCACAGAGCACAGCCAGCACCCTCCTGTTTCCATGTGCCCTACTCGGCCCCAGCTCTTCCTTCCGCTGTAATACCCACCCTCCTGTGCCCTCTCTGCCAGACAGCTCCACTAGACTTCAAGTTCAGTTCAAATGTCACTCATTTCAGGGTAATTTCCCTCTTACCTCCTTCAGAGTCTGAATTAAATACTCCTGAGCCTGTGCTCTTATGCCATCTGGCACATATTTCTACCATAGCATGAGTCCTTTGAGCCCACCATGCTCTGTGCTTCTCGCTTTGCTTACCTGCCTCTCACTGAAACATACCTCAAAGTGGGCTACAGTGTTCGGAGACAGCATGCTTTGAGAAATTCAGAAAAGTATCTGAGATCTGAAATAAACATACATACTGGCTCTCAAATATAAAAAGAAACTATTAAACTGAAATAAATGTTTAATTATCCAAACAATATTATATTATGTCAACTTCATTAACTGTTAAATTCAGTATTCTTAAAAATTTTATTATCTTTGAAAGTAAAATTTGGAGGGTAAGATTTTTGTACTTCGCAAGAATTCCCACTTATAGACATTGATGGCTAAGGAATCATAGCCAACTATAAATTATCAGCCATAGCCAAATAATGGTGAAAATCAAATGAAACTGTTTCAAATTCACTTAAAAACAAAAAAAACTTGATGTGGGATGTGAACACATTTTATCATGTTTAATGTGACATATGATGGGGCCTCCAACCCTTAAAAGTGCCTCGGGCCTAAAAAGATCTTAAAATGGCCCTGAGTATGTNGGGCGCCTGGGTGGCACAGCGGGGGGCGCCTGGGTGGCACAGCGGTTAAGCATCTGCCTTCGGCTCAGGGCGTGATCCCGGCGTTATGGGATCGAGCCCCACATCAGGCTCCTCCGCTATGAGCCTGCTTCTTCCTCTCCCACTCCCCCTGCTTGTGTTCCCTCTCTCGCTGGCTGTCTCTATCTCTGTCNATGTGACATATGATGGGGCCTCCAACCCTTAAAAGTGCCTCGGGCCTAAAAAGATCTTAAAATGGCCCTGAGTATGTATATTTAATTCAATTTCATTTTCCCAGGAACTAAGAATTAGCTCTGTGACTGGTGTACCCCTGTCGCCTGCACACACGCGTACTTATATACACAAATTTCATTAAAAATATGGATTAGAGAAACAAAGACAAGTGAGAGGAATATCACCCCGTCTAAGAATCAGGTAGGCACTTAAAGCAAGACTTTGTAAAGTTCTACTGTTCAGCCACTGAGCCATGGCTGGAAAGCAGATCCATACGGGGATGAGAAGCCTTAAAAGAGCACAGTTGGAAAGATGGAGCTTAATAAAAAAAGATTTCCAAATGCATGCGTGTGGATGGCCTTATAAATTAAGAGGAAGTTAAAGAAATGCTTCTTTTCTTCTTTTTGGGTTTAGAGAGAGAGAAGGACAAATGCTCAAAGAAATAGAAAGAAATAGATGGATGAGAAGGAGGGGGCTGTGGGACCAAAGTGTAACGATTCCATCAGATGAGAATCTTTGGTCATCAGTTTTCCTGCACAATAGTATATAGATTTAAAGGTCCCCAGAAAGCCATTTAATACAAGCCAAATGACATCCCACTGGTGCCTTGGTTGAAAAGAATCCCCTAGACCATGCCATGGGAATGTGTCAGAGGTGGGCCTCGCAGATTGCACGTAAATGGATATTTTAAATATCAAGTCATCATTTAAACTTAATTTGAGAGCTCTCGATTTTGAAGCCCTTGCTATGAATATTTTCAAAAAGTTAGAATTCTTGCAGTTATGTTTTGAAGTGAGACACAGGGACCCAAAAAAGACTCGAACACAGCCCTGAAGTTCTGGGCAGTCGAGCAGGCAAGCTGTGCTCCAGTATGCCCTAAATTGCCAGCAAATCGGCCTTGGACTGGGGTTAGAATCCCAGCTTTGCATGCTCTTCGTGGTCAGTCACTTAAGTTCTCTGAGCTTCAGGGCCTTATTTGCAAAACGGGGGGAAAAAAACTATACTGCACAATGGATGTGTTCATTGACCTTATCGTGGTGATCATTTCACAACATATATGAGATAATGAATTGCTACACTGTACACCTTAAACTGCACACAATATTAGATGTCAACTGTATCCCAATAAAGTTGGAAAAAAACAGTACCTATCTCACAAGATTGTTGTCCAAATTAATATGATAGCGCATTTTGCAAAGTACAAGGTATATGTTAATTGATCAATAATGTAATTAAGTAATTTGTATAACGATCAGTTAAGGAGAATTATGTTATTATTCAGGCTATAGTAAATTGAATGAATCAGTGAGTGAGTGAATTATTGGAGTGACAACATCTAATTTGGATTAGAACCATTCAAATTTGACTTTAAAAACTTTTGTATAAAACCCAATATAGACAGATGGGAATAGAAAGAGAGTATTGTCATATGAATTCACGATATTATTATGTCATATTCTGCTCTGTGAAGGTGAGGCTGTGTCCATAATGGTTAAAATCAAGGGCTTCCCACCAATCAAATGGACTATGATCTAAACCTGGGTGACCAACTATCCTGATTGCCCAGGACTGTCCCAGTTTCATCACTGAAAGTCCCATCTCGGTGGAACCCCCACCTCAGTCCTGGGCAGACCAGGACAACTGGTCACCCTATCCCCTAGTCCCACCACTTCACAGCGACTTAAGCCCGTGTAAGCTATTTATAGCCAGCCTCAATTTCTCTGGTTGTCAAAGGAAGATAATAATAATAATCTCACCTCATTGTGCTGTTGTGACAATTAAAGCAGGAAGCTTGCACTGCTTGGAGCTTACGTGAAACCCAGCATGGGTCAACAGGGTGGGCAGGGTGGCTACATTTCCCTCTGTTCCGAGATCCAAAGAGATCCCTAGGAGACTGCTCCCTGAAGACAGACCCCCGAAAGCACAAGGCAAGAGGGGGAGGCTGATGGGAAGGGAAAGGATTTCCACTGACACAGAAATATCTTCCATGGTAATCAGCATTGACGGGAAAAGGAAATAAGGGGAATTTATGTGACAGTTTAATAGGGTTTTGTGAAATATGATATTATTTTAAAGTTTGCCTGAGTGAGGCAGACAGCACGTTAAGGTGACTCTGGCTCTAAAAAGATGATGATGCTGTATTTTACAGTCTGAAATTTGCCCCACTGTTTTTTTGCTGTATTATGTAGAGCGTTATGGATTTATATTATACATACATATGTACACATGTGGTGCGAGCCCCATTTAGAAGCAAAGTCTGCCCACAGGCGAAGTGAAGCATAAAGCCTAGGTATGTAATGCCTGGATATTACATGAGAATTTAAAATTCCCACCCAGAAATAACCATCTATTTTTGTCCTACTGTTATTTTTTTCATGGTCTCTATTCTACTGTGGGGGAAGGGATTTGCAGAAGATACGTCTCCTGAGCATGACTATTTCCCCCAGCCAATTATACAAAGCACTCACTTGCCAGGTCTCTGGAGGACGAGAACAGAGGGTTCAAAGTTGGCCTCCAGATCACCACCATGTCCTAGAATCTGGAGGAAAGCTGGCTCCCTGGAACTTTCGAGCATGGCAGCCCCCCGCTGGATGAAAGCGGTATTAACCCACTCCACGTGGTGATTTACAGCTGGCTCATCAGTGAGATTAACATGCCGGGAACCGTTACTCTGAAATGTCACTTATATAAAATAAGCTTGTAAATTGTAATATAAAATAATGTAATGAGAGAAGCCTTTGGGACCTGATAAGAAATAATGAAAACGGACAGTTGGAAAATCAGGACTTGTCAGCGCTGACCAGGAGAAATTGTGCTCTCGTTTTAGGAGTCTGGTGCAGTTATTTAGACCAAAACTGCTGCTAGATGGGAGAAGGCCAGTCCATCAGACTGTGGAAACCACTATCTTTACTACCCAGTTCCCTTTTCTCTGATTCTGTGCTGACCAAGCAAGCTGCGGGGGAATTTCGGTGTCCTGAGTAGATGAATCACTGGCACTGAGGTAGGGCCCGAGGTAGGGATGATCTCCTCTGATTCTTAGTAAAGGTATGCACACATACGTGAGTGTGTGCACTTCATCACAAATTAATACATGTGACTGTGATTTTTAAAACCTGCTTCTTGGTCCATGTAATCCAATCCACTGGGGTGAATAGATATGGTCAAGTTTCTCAGACAGCAAAGCAAAGGTTACAGCTCGATTCATGGTGGGTTCTGGCCCATTAGGCCCAGCTGACATAGTTCTTACTCATAAGGACCAAGCCACCCTGTCTGTCTCTCCCATAGAGAGAAGGTCACAAGTGAATATGGTCTAGGTGTCTAGTAGTTCTGACAATCTGCTTCTCCTCTTGCATCACCATCCACAGGATAATTTCAGAGAAGGACAATCCAACACTTAATAACTATGAAGAATTAATTGTACCCAAAGCAAAGTCTCGCCTTTTCCCTGGTCTATGTGGGGTGAGCCCGAGGCTCCTGGAATGTCCTTCCTGATGGGAGTGTCTTTGTTTGCCTGGGGACGTTGCTGACCTGACAGTTTAACAATGTGATTTATGATGGGGCTTTGGACCAGGCTGTATCACTTCTCACCTTCAGAAGAACTGGAAATTACAGGTCAGCCACATGTGCAGTATGTGACCAAGTTACATTAAAAACTCGGGAACCAAAGGCTCTGGGAAGCTTCCCTGGTTGGCAATACTTCAGGAGTATGGTCACACATCATGGGGGGGGAGGAAGTCCTGTGCGTGACTCCACAGGGAGAAGATAAGCAGAGTCCCTGCATTTGGACCTCTCCTGGGCTCTGACCCCTGGGCCTCTTCCTTTGGCTGGTTCCAACCTGCATCCTTTCCTTGTAATAAACTATAACTAAAAGTATAATGACTTTCACTGAGTCCTTTAAGTCCTCCAACAAATTATCCAAACTGAGGGTGATTCTGCAAAACCCCCAAACCAGCAGTTGGTGTCAGAAGTGAGGACAGATTTGTGGGGCCTGTTAGACTTTAAGGCTCCGATGACCCTGGGCGACAGCTGTCACCTAGTACTGACCCACTTGTCAACCTGCTTATGATCCTCCCCAATTCTGACGCCAGCCCTCCTTCTCCTTTGTCTCGCAGAGTCCCTAGCTTAGCGCTCACGCTTAAAACACATCCCATATCCCCGGCTCAGGTGCTGGTACCTCTCTGGCAAAATTTTGTTCTCTATCTACACACAGCCACAGGACACCTTCAATAAACATCTGCTCAGATTCAACCGGATGCAGGACCTACCACCTTGTCCCAAACAGTGCGACCACCTGGCTTCCTCAGACTCCAAGGATATGAATGAGTCAGATAGGATTCCACTCTTCTGTTTCCAACACTGACCTTGGCGTTCACCTGGACCCAAATTAGCACATGTCCTTGTTGATTATGGTGTTCTGCTTCTCCTTCATCCATGCCCCACCTACTCAGGTATTCTACCCTTTCCTGTCACATGGAAAACTATAAAGTAGGAGAGTAGCGTACAGAAGCAAACAGAATGATAAATTAGGGCCAGCTCAAGGCTACATAAGAGACTGTAGTTCTTCCCTGAATAATGACACTTCTGCATTCATTCATGTGGTCAGCACATAGCTTACTAAGTGCTCTCTAGGCATCAGGCACTGTGCAAGGCACCACAGATGTATCTGTGAGAACGTCAACATGGCCTAAGGAACAGCAGAGTCCAGGGAGCTCAATGCTCCTGCTATAAATCATCATAAGTCCTCCATCTCTCAAGAAAAATCCATGCCCAGCTCTGATCTCACCACGGCTTAGACAGGCTGCCTTGGATTTGGCCCAAAGCAAGATCAAGGGTTGAATCCCAAATGGTTGAGTAGGGTGTGGGGGGATGGCAAATTCCATAAAGAGAAGCCAGGAATCAGTAGCTTTAGGACCAGATAATAATAACAAATTAAGGAGAATTTACTATGTATCCATCCTTGACTAAGCACTTTGTTTGAACACACAGTATCCTCAAAACAGTTCTTGATGAGGCTGCTGTTGTAATCACCACTTCACAGAATGGAAAACTGAGGCTCAGAATTGGTACATGACTAGCCCAAGGTCATACAGAAAGCAAGTGATAGAGGCTGGATTCCAACTCAGGCAGTCTTGCTCCTGAGCCTACATTCTTAACTAAGCTCTGCTACATAGTAGGTCAAAGTCAGCTTCAAATGGATAGTCCCATGGGAGGTATATATGTTGAAGGAGGTAATCAAGAGGACATGACCACCAGTTGATCCTTGAGCTGAACCCAGACAATCAGAAGCTCCTCACCCCCTTCCCTATCCTTGGAATGTACGTTCTGCCCACCATTACAACAGTGGGAACCCTTTCAAGGATGTAGCCTTGAGAGAAAGCTGTTGTTAAGACCATCTAGATGGTATATGTGACTGAACCCCATTACAGCCTCTATTGTAAAGACTTTTAAGATTCTGGAAGGCCGGTATGGAGATCTGCTCATCTTGAGGCTGCCCAGGACAAACCTCATAAGTAAGTTACCTTGCTTATTAAAATTACCACTTACAAATCCAGAGTGGGGGCACCTGGGTGGCACAGTCGTTAAGCATCTGCCTTCGGCTCAGGGCATGATCCCAGCATTCTGGGATCGAGCCCATGTCAGGCTCCTCCACTAGGAGCCTGCTTCTTCCTCTCCCACTCCCCCTGCTTGTGTTCCCTCTCTCACTGGCTGTCTCTCTCTGTCAAATAAATAAATAAAATCTTAAAAAAAACAAATCTAGAATAGTCTGCCTCTTCCTTCCATCTCTCCCTGCCCTCTGGGTAAGGGAGGTAGTTTGCAAACCAACACCATAACTGGGGGTATACTGACAGAGGAGCTGTGCGGGAACTGGAAAGAAAGGCAAGGACTCTGAAGGTCTCCTCTGACCAGACAGATGAGTGAAGCAAGGCTGTGAATGGAGATCCCAGCTTATGGGTTTAAGACAGCTAGCCTGGCTCACTCCATTTCGTAGTCAGATCATTGTTGTCATTGCCATAGGGACCAGGAGGGAAAAATGGATAAATCAGAACAATATGTCACCACCAGTGTGTAAGCAAGATGAGTTGCATGCCCTGGAGAAGATGCTGCCTGGACCACATCGTCTTCTCGTGTGTTCTTACTATTACTTTTACGATATTTAGATAAACGCAAGCATTAAAGTCAAACACTCAGACCCCTAGGGCATCCATAAAAACGTATCCATGAAACATAAAATTACACTTATCTTCATAGGCTCTGTAATAAATCACCAGAAGTTTCCTCACCAAGATACAAATCTTATTTCACCCCAAATTCCAACTGATATCAGTAAGTATTTACATGCTTAATTGGAGATGCCTGTGGGTTAGAATTTAGAAAAATCTCAGTAATATTTCTGGCTTTGCTTCTTACAACTGCTAGGACCTTCCCCAAGTTGAGTAAGCACCCTGGGCTTCAGTTTCTGCCCAAACCTGAAAGCAAGTCAGGCTCGGGTAGGAGACCTGTAGAAGCTCCCATGTAAACCTCTGATGAGAAGTCAAATTCCATTCTTGGAGCTCAGGCCAGAGCACCTTGCGCAGGGCAGGAGGGAGGTAACTAACAGTTATTCAGAGTTTCTATGCAGCAAGCCCATTACTAAGCACTTTGCACACCAAATTCCACTTAATTCTCACCATAACAAAGCAAAGGGATTTTACTGGCTCCATTTGAAGTAAAATAAATGGCTGACAGATGTTAATTATGCTCATGGACAGACTTCTGGTAAACAGCACAAGAAGAACTTAAACCCGGGCCTGCTTATGAGACCTAGCACCTTCTGGTCTTCCCACGTCATGCTGTGCCTTGTCTGGCTCTTCCTCTATTAACCAACATCATTGACGAAAGTCTCCTGACCTTGTGATACGCAGAATCTCCACCTGGGTCTCGAGTTTTTTGTGCCTGCTCTTCTGGCCTGAACTCCATCCAGTTCTGCGGATTACAATCCCTGGGCTACCGTCCACCTGCCCATCTACAGCCCCGCTCCTTCTGCTCCGTGTTCTGTATCTCATCTCTGACATAAAGGACTTCCTGACACCATGCATATAGCCAAACCACTGGTCCCAGAATTCCAGAACAAGCCCACTACCATCACCACCCCCACCCGATTCTGGGCCATTTCTGCTCTGTCACTGCTCACGTGCCAGCATGTCAAGGTTATGTTCTCTGCCCATGGGAGCAGAACTCCCAAACGTTGGAAGGGTGCCAAGGCCTATTTGGGGGAAGTAATTAATCACATTTCAAGAGGTACACACTGTTAAAGCACATTGCATACAGAAATTTGACCTGGGGAATTTCAATCAGAGTAACACCAAAATTTTCCCCAGGATGCAAGGATTAAACCACAGTGAGTTAATCCAATGAGGGATTACCTTAAGGTAATGATCCTTAAGGCTGCGTGCCATTTGAAAGGGATGTGGGACCAGTTTCAAAGTTTCATGTTGCTTGGATTATTTAACTACATGTACGAAACTTTTAACAAAATAATTAGTAATAATAATAATAATAATAATAATAATAATAATAATGAAAGAAGGAAAGGAGGGGTTAGAATGGTTGGATCAGTTATGCCAGTGCTTTGACCAAAATCTACTCCTGTGGGATCTAAGTCCCTCTCTCCTCACCCAACAGCAGCTGGATCCCCAGGTCTGTGGAGGCAGCAGGGGCAGGAGGGACCTCTCTCTCATCATGACTACTTTGCTACCTTCTGCTTAGGACCCTGTGGGCTTCTAGTCCTTGGCTTTTTAATTTCTCCAGAGAAGCCATTCCAGCATCCAGAACTCAGCCAGCCTAGCTGGGGGTGGACCCCTGTGGAGACAGGTTCTCAGAGATGGTCCCAGCTGACAGTGCAGAGGTAGCCAGGGACATGACAAGCAGGAGAGAAAGAGCCAAAAGTCTGGACTTTCAAACCGGAAGGAACTATATATGCACACATTTGCATTTGTGCAAATGTGTGTGTCTGTGTGAATGGGGAGAAATGAAAAGAACATGAAGGAGGGACAGGATGAGGTGGGAAACCAGATGGAAAGAGGAGTAGACACTCAAAGGAAGAGAACACACAGAGGAAGAAATACATGGAGAGAGTGAAGGAGGGTGGGAGAAAGGGAGGGAGGGAGAGAAGAAAGAAGAAAATCTACATTTGACCTTACCTTATGTTACATTTGGGGCCAAGAAGGAGGCAGATGGAGTGGGCGCCACTCTTCGCTGAATCAACTGAGACACTGTCATTTCAAGCCCTGGGAAAGCACAGCCTGCAGCGTGCACAGAACCCACGTTCACTAGTGCCCAGGCGGGAGCTGAAGACGCGGATCTCTCCCACCAGCCAGCCCTACCCTGACTCCAAGCACATTAGAGCAAAACGAAAAGCCCGCTCAGTTGAAAATCCCAGCATCTACTGACCCTCTAGCCCTGCACTCCCCTGGGAAATGCTGGGGACGGGGTGGACTTCATGCACGAAATCATGCAGACAGCTGCTGCACCACCTCCTTGAACCTGACCTTGCTAAGGATCACAGTGACACCATTGTTTTTACCCTAGTGGACCTCTCTTAGTCCTCATTGTTCTTTACTCCCAGCTACAACTGGCACAATTCACCTGTCCTCAAAACATGCTCTTCTCCAGGTTAGTAGACACCCATGCCCCTCATTTTCCTCCTGCCTCTCCAGCCGCTCCCACCAGCCCTCACTGCCACCCTCCTGATTCCCAGTGTACCACACTGCCATTCCTCAGGCTTTCCCCTCTGCTCACAAACTCAGTGCTAAGATGATGTTATCCGATTCCTAGGCTTGAAATACCACCTGAATGCTGATGACTCTCAAGGCCGTGTCTCCAGCCTTGAGCTCTGCTCAGAACTGCAGACCAATAGACCCAAGAGGCCTTTACATACAGAGGGACAATGTGTATATTCGTTCCAGGATCAATCTGGTATACAGCTCAAGTCTGTGAACACTACTGTGCACACATCCTCTACGTCCAAGTTGCTGACATGGGCATGGGGGGGTGGGGAGTGGAAAGACCTCTTCCCGCACTGACCTTACAGCTGGTAGGAAGAGGAGAGTTCCATCAGGCAAGGTCACTGATCATTTATGTTAAGGCAGACTGAGATATGCCATGAGAGTAGTGAGCTAGAGACAAGGGAGCATAAATCAGTTCAGGCTGGGGGATCACAAGGTATCTTCTGGGCAGTCAGCACTTACTCTTAAAGAACAGAAACAGTGGAAAGGTGAGGAGCGGTTTGAGAAATGGAATGTACCAGATTCATGAGGCCTACTGGGGAGCTACAGAGCAAATCTCCACCCCAGGCCAGAGAGGAATATCACTCAGGGTGTCCAACGCCAGCTTAATAGAAAGAAAAATGGTTCTAATTATCACTTTAGCTATACCACACACATTTTGACATATAGTATTTTCACTATTCTTCAGTTCAAGACATTTTCAAATTCCAGGGTGTTCTTCATGGAATTTTCTAAATATTTTTATGATTGATAGGGAATTAAATTGCCTTCTGCTCATAAAACCTGGTCTGTTTGTTATAGGTTCTTTGCAACTGTCTGAGAATTCTATTTTTGTGACCTAGAATATGGTTAGACTTGTAAATCTGCTTGCTGGGGGTGGAATTAAATGTATACCAATGAGACATGTTTGTTGAAATTATCCACTGCCTAGACTGGTCCATGTCCCTTGTAACGCTGTCTGGTTTTGTTCTGTTGGTAGGAACACAGCATATAATGGTTATATTTTTATGTAGTACCCCCTTTATCCCCATTCATATTTCTCCCTAAATTCCCTCCCATCTGATACTAATATTACGCTGCAAGCTTCCTTTTGGTTTATATTTTCAAATGTCCTCTGGGGTTCATCTCAAGTAGGCCTCTTGTTAGCAAGATGGAAATAAATTTCATTTTTATCAATCTGATAATTGCAGTCAAAAATAGCTAACTTTAATCCAGTTATATTTATTGGTATGATTAATACACATATACAGTCATTTCAACCAACTCATTTTGTGTTTGCATCTTTTTTTTTTTTCCTTTGCTGCTTTTTCCCTCTACTTTCCAGGCAAGGTTTAGATTAATGGAGTTTAATTATTCTATTTTATTTTCTTTCTCTAATAGTTTCAAAATTATGGATTTTATGTCTGTGTTTTTAGTGGTTATCTTCATACTATATTATACTATTAATCTTCTAGGCAAAATTTAAAGTTATTCACAATGTAGTCCCTGACCCCAAACATGACAGGAATTTTAACTTATCTTAAGTACCCATTAAATACTGTCTTCCATCTCCTTATTACTGTCTAGAGTTTACTTTATCATATTAAACAATAAATTAGTATTTGTAGCCAATCCTTACCGTAGTTTTCTTCTAAAATGCATCAATGTCACCATTGTCTCTTACGTACCACATCTTCTGTCTCTTGTTTACTATTCTTTCTAAAGTACATTTGTTAACCGCCCTCTGATTGAGGGTCCTGTACCAAATTCTCTTCACCTTTTATGATTTAAAATATTTGTATTTACTTCATTTTCTTTTATTTTTTTGTTTTGTTTTCTTGGGTTTTTGTTTTTTGTTTTTTGTTTAATTTTGTTAGTTAACATACAGTGCAATATTGGTGTCAGGAGGCGAATTCAGTGGTTCATCACTTATATACAACACCCAGTGCTCATCCCAACAAGTGCCCTCCCCAACACCCATTCCCCCATCCAGCCCATCCCCCACTCACCTCTCTCCAGCAACCCTCAGTTTGTTCTCTATCATTTACAGTCACTCATGGCTTGTTTCCCTCTCTCCTTTTTCTTTCTTTTCCCCTTCCATATGTTCATCTGTTTTCTTTCTTAAATTCCACATATGAGTGTGATCATATGGTATTTGTCTTTCAATTCATTCTCTTTTAAAACACTGCCTCTTGTTGCCAATCAGTTTCTTTCAGTCTACTTGCTTTTTGAAAGCCATCTGTCTTTTTTCCTTTGGATAGTTTTTAAAAGTGTATTCCTATACTGTTGTTCTCCTGCTTAAACACAACGTTTCTGGTGTGGGGTTTATCTTTATTTCTTCAGTTTGGTATGGAGAATGTGCTTTTGAAAGACTTGGGACCTACTATGCTACATTATTTGAAGCTATTATTACTTCAAATATAATTTCTCTGTCACTCTCTCTTTCTGAAGTCCTAGTAGATGTATGCTAGGGCCCCTCGATATATCCTCCATGTCTCTGTCCTTTCCAAGACATACTTTATCTCCTCTCTTTGTGCTACTGAGTAAATTTCTTCCAATTCATTAACTCTCTCTTCATCTGTGTCTAGAATTGAATTGATCGCACTTTTTTCTACATATATATATATATATATATATATATATATATATTTCATCTATAAGGTTTATAACTAGTTATTTCTCACACCTGCCTGTTCTTGTTTCATTTCTGCCTATTTTTGTTTCATGCATTCTGTCTTTCTTAATTGGCCTTATTCCTCCGTTTATCACTTTGCACAACCTAAATGTAGTACCTCTAAAATCAATATGAAATTTTCATATGTTTGAAATCACCTGGATTGAATTTGCAGTTTTATTATTGATTTTGTTGGCTATCTTTCTAATCACATATTTTGGGATTTTGACTCTTAGGTTCATCTTCAGAGTACTTTGATGCTCTTGTTTATGTTTTTTTTTTTCTCTTTCCCCCTCCCTCTGTGCTCACTAGATACCTATCTAGTGGTTCTGTGTTTCCCTCCCCCACCCCTGAGATCCCCAGTGCAAAAGCATTTGGGGATTCTTCTCCCAATGTGATATTAGAACTATCACATCTCAGTGCTATTTCTGCTTGCATATTGATCCTGGCTCCCTAGACCAACAAAATCCTGAAAAGCCAAATCTCCAAGCACTGGGTCAAAAGGCATTTTCTTTTCAGTGTACTTTGCATTGTGGGAGGTGGACAGAGCTCAGCTTCAGCCTCTGACATCAAGGCATGAGCCTGACTCTGGGTCCCCAGCTCACATGGAGCAATTTTAGCAGAAATAGCCTACTGTCTCCTTCCGTCCTCAGAACCCAGCCACCAACTGACTTAAAGGCCTTCTCGGTCTTTGGAATTTCTGATCCATTTCTGGTCCACTTCTTATTTTTGAGACCATATTCTTTTCTTTTTCATTTTTATATTTTAATCAATCCATGTCACATATTTAGAGCATGAGAAAAGTGTCCTAAATGCCTTTTTCTTAGATACTGCTTGTGAATATGGAAAGAGGGGGCTTGACATCACATCCTCTGGATGACACATCTTGGTTTTGCCTGCCCCTCCCCATCCATCTTCTTTTTTCTGTTAACAGAACAGAAACTTGATTTTCTTTGGTGAACTATTGCTTCTCTACTTTAAGTCCACACAGTTCAGGTGACTATGACTTCTCCCCTAGGTTGCAGGCATGGAAACTTGCATATCTTATATCATCACCCTGCATCTCCAGAGTGACTGGATAAAAACTGGCATCTAAATCAGTCCACGAAGATGTAGTTCTGGGACTTGTACTTGACCTACTGGGAACGATGTTTTCTTCTGACACTGGAATTGTTAATTAATAGCATGTAAATATGGGGCTAAAAGAAGTTGACTAAGTAGAAGTGGCCTGCCTAAAATGAATCCCAAAAAGAGAGAAGTATGGCTGAAGGACTAGGGCAAAAGACCAAATCCTGATGACATTGTTCAGTCCTTGGATAAAATCATACCTAAAGATTCCCATTCCCTGAACTTCTGAATCACGTGAGCCCACGCATTTTTTTCTTTTACCAAAGCCAGTTTGAATTGAGTTTTGTCATTTCGTTTCAAAAACGTTCTTAACTAATGCTCAGATTTTCATAGAATGAGGTGAAATTTAAAAGGCACATATTCACACATATATACACATTAAATGAATATAATTTCAAGGCACTCAAAGATGAATGAACCCATCCATGGGACACATTGGTCTATAATTTCTAGCACAAGGACACTTAGATCTATGAGAATATGACATAACAATCAGAAATGAGAAGCCCTTAGACTTAAGAACATATTTTCTCTTAATAGATCCTATTCAAGATGATAAAACCTATAAATACATGATTAATCTGGGTGGAAATCCTTGGAAAATGCCACTGGGGGCATAGCATCAGCTATAGACTGTAAGCCTCAAATCTGTATGGTTATCACACAAAAAGCACTACACCAAGTACCCTATTCAAGGTGCTCTCTTGCAGGACCATGCTTCAAACCATGTTGTCCAAATTAGGAAATTAAAAACCAATTTATTAATGGCTTCCCCCAAAGGACTTCTGAGCCTCCCACTAATTTAGTCTCAGACGATTGCATAAGGCTTTCATCTCTTGGTTCTCATGGAATATTTTATCACATATACTTTTACATCATAAAAGAGGCTGTCAAAGGGCATAAGGAATGCCCTACTAGCTAGAGACCCAGGGCGGTCAGAATACCAGCAGGTTCTACAAAGCAGACGTGGGGGAGGGTGTTCAATCTGACTCCAGCCCCCCAGGAAGATAGATGCTGCATCTGAGATAGATTTCTAAACATAGTCCACACAGCCTAGTGTCCCAAAGAATACACAGTCAAGTGTGGGAACCTAAACACCTTACTGCAAGAAGGGACCCAATCTCCTAGCCCAGCCTCACCGCATTTCACAGATGAACAAGACAGTTGAGTAGCTGTTTTTCCCAAAACCATGTGGCTACTTTCTGCCAGAGCTGCGACTGCATCTCTCAGGCAGAAGTCATTCTAGGATTTGGGAAACTGAACATTTCCTCAACGCTTCTGGCATAACTAGTACGGACAATGTGAAGGAATGTGGTTTGCAACATTCTTCTACTGGAGTCCAGAGACTCAACAAAGAGAAGCTGGAAAGGCATCTGTGAGAGGAAGGTGATAACAACATAGATGCAGAGCAAGCAGGACATTTGATGTGGAGGCAGGACAGTCATGTGATTAAGAGCATGGATCCGGGCACCCTGATGCCTTTGAACCCTGGCTTCATCACCTGCTGGCAACTTTAGTCATGTTAACTAGCCTTTCTGTGCCTTAGTTTCCTCCTCTGTAAAATGGCTATAAAAATGGGATAGAGCAGTCGCTTAAGCATCCGACTCTTGGTTTTGGCTCAGGTCATCTCAGGGTTCTGGGATTGAGCCCCTCGTCAGTCTCCATGCTGAGCAGGGAGTTGGCTGGAGTCTCTCTCTCTCTCTCCCTCTCCCTCTGCCCCTTCCACTCGTGCCATCCCTCTCTCTCTCTCTCTTTCTCCCTCTCAAATAAAAAAATCTTTTTTTAAAAAAATAGGGTGGACATCATAGGGTTGTTATGATCTTTAAATGATCTAGTATTTAAAGAGCCCTTGGAGCGCGGTCTGACTCAGGCAGGTGTGTGCCGAGTAAGCCCCAATTCATTGCGCTCCATCCTTAGCCAAGTTCTAACAAGTTAACTGAGAAGGGCAGTTCTGAGACATAATCTTGGACTTTTCAAGTCCTCCCTAATTTATGAAATGGGGCTGGATGGCGAAAGTGGGGGAGGCTGTGTCTCTGCCATGGCTAGATAAATTTCTGTAAGAGAACCAGAGATAAAACCTGAACGCAACACGTTAAATCAAGAACCTGAGCAACTTTATGGAAATACTTGCCGCCGGGCTGGGGGACACAAAGGGCTGAAGGAATATAAGGTGACTTTCTTCACAATGTGCACGGAATCTGCTCTGCTGTGATTTGAACTACTCTGGGGGAAGAAAAAGGTGTTTTTCTCTCTTTTTTTTAAATTATGAAAAGGCACTGCAATCAGAGTCTTGCATTATCACAGGGATAAAATATCAATTTTTGTCAGGATAAAACGAAGCACAGATTGGCCCTGATAGGGAAAATTAAATTTCTGGCCTCCACTTGATTTGATATTTATCACTCCTTTACTCCAGAAATGTTCTGTCACAAAACATTAAAAAAAAACCTTATTTGTCACACACCAAAAAACTTAAAGTCTCTTAGAAAGCAGAACTGACAAATAACAGGTGTGACTGAGAGAAAATCAAAGGGATGAGTGAGGAAAAGGAATAAAGAAAAAAATCAGAAATATGAATAATCTCAGGCAACTCAGCGAAGAGGAAAACGGTGCAGAGAGAGATTGCAAGCATGCGCTTCACACACGAGACGCAAAATTCCATGATCCGTTCTTGGAAACTGGGCTGCCAAGAGGTCCGTTTCGATTCGTTCTTGCAGACAGTTGCTGAGCCCACCACGTCCCTCCATCTTGGGCAACCAACACGCAGATCTACAGCAAGTGGCCAAGTGCTGATCACATCCACGTTGCTACCTTTCCCCAGACTTTTGGGATCAGAAAGATTCAGAGGACTCAAGATTAGCTCTTCAAAATGAGCTCCTCTGTCAAAAAGTCCAGACCTTTCCATGTCAACGTGAATAGTTTTGATGAGTCTCTAGCTTCGATGTCTGATTTAGGAGATCAAAATTAGGTAAGTTATAATGAATCCATTTTTAAGAAAATGTTTCCATCCATTTGGACATTGGTGTGACCCTGGTTTCAGGTATTATCATTTGTCTGTTGTAGAAATGGGACCTTTCTTTCCCTCACTTGGAAGGGCAGTTTTTGAAGTGAAAAGAAATTACACACACACACACACACACACACGTATATATATAATTATGATTATATTTGTAACACATGATATGTATATGTATATCATTGTGGTATATGTAAAGAAGTCACATAAACACATACACACACACACACACACACACACACGACGTATAAATTAATGATCCTACTCCAGGTTGTCTAAACACTAGTGCTAGAGGTAATAATCATAAAAGCATGAACAGGGCACTGTACTGAATTAGGACAAGATTTGATCTGTTATCTAGTTAATGCACCACGTCAATTCAATTTAAATGAAGATTCTACAATGTCCTAGGGAAGGTGCTCCATTAAGTAACAAAGAATCAAAAAATGGTGATTGACAAACAGTCCCTGACTTTACAGAGATGATAAATATCATTGTTAAGAAGCTAAGAAATCTTACCATTTACAACAACATGGAAGGAACTGGAAGGTATTATGATAAATGAAATAAGTCAATCAGAGAAAGATAATTATATGGTTTCATTCATATGTGGAATTTAAGAAACAAAACAGAGGATCATAGGGGAAGGGAGGGGAAAATAGAATAAGACGAAATCAGACAGGGAGACAAACCATAACTCTTAACTCTAGGAAATAAACTGAGGGTTGCTGGAGCAGAGGTGGGGGGGATGGGGTAACTGGGGGGATGGGGTAACTGAGGGAATGGGCATTGAGGAGGGCATGTGATGTAATGAGCACTGGGTGTTGTATGCAACTGATGAATCCCTGAACTCTACTGAAACTAATGACATGTTAACTAATTGAATTTTGATAAAATAAGTTTTAAAAAAAGAAGCCAAGGGATATACATTACTATTAAAAAATTTTTTAAACAAAGTAAACATGTGGAATTTTCAATGGGGAGAGGAATCAGTAAAGAGTACTTGGGAGAAAAGATATTTTCTAATACAAAATCCATAGAAAAATATTCCAGTCAGAAGGAGGTGGGGCAGAGTCAATGGCAGATGCATTAAAGTTTCAGATTAAAACTGCATGTGGCCAATGCTGCTGTGAACATTGGGGTGCATATGGTCCTTCTCTTCACTACGTCTGTATCTTTGGGGTAAACACCCAGTAGTGCAATGGCTGGACTAACATAACATAATAAAAATTTATTATTTGAAAAAAAAAACTGCATGTGGTAGAGTAGGCAATAAGCCAAAGGACAGCAGAATGGCTGAAGGTTCTGCACTCACCTCACCTTGGATCAAATGCTTACTAACTCTATGACCAATGGCAACTTACTTAAATTATAATGATAGTACCTACTCCATAGGGTTATTACAATCACTTAACACAACTCTTAGCCCAGAGTAAGCACTCACATATGTTAGCTATTATAACATGTGGAGCAGGGTCCTACAGTGGAATTTCAGACTCTAGTGAATTTTGCCAGTGAGAAGAAGCCAATGCTGGTGTTTAAAAAGGAGCACAATCATTCTGGAGGATGGAGGTAATGACCGGAGAGGACAGAGACTGAAGGTGTGGAGATTATGGGTGGAGATATTGCAAAGGTTTGGGTGACAGAGAGATAACCAGCTCCACACTAAAACAGAGGTGATGGGAATACAAAAGGAGGATACTCACTTGAAAGGAATCATAGGTAGGATAGATAGGTCTGGGCATGGATTATGGAGTGAGAAGAAGGAAGAATCAACTCTGCAAAATTTGGGGATTGATAGCTTGAATGATGGTGCTTTCACAGACAGCACTTAAAGAGTAAGCATCAGGAGCTAATTAGGGGTGGAGGAAGTGGTGTAAATTTGGTTTCGCCATGCTGGCTCTGAGATTCTTACAGGAACCAGGAAGAATACTCTAGCAGACATTTAGAAATATGAGTCAGTAATTTGGAAGAGAGGTCAGGGCTTAAGTTAATGAATTTGAGAGCCATTTGCATATAGGTCTATGGCTGAAACTGAGTTAACATATAACATAGCTGAGGGCTAAAATAGAGAGAGAGAGAGAGAGAGAGAGAGAGAGAGAGAGAATGGGTGAAAACTGTTGTCTGGGGAGTCCAAAATTAGGAAACGGGAAGGGGGAATAGAAAAGGAATCAGCTTAATTCTGCCACAGACATCAAGGGCAGAGAGGGCTTCCAGAAGGTGAAAGAATACATCACTTGTACCAAAAGGTCATGAAGAATATTAAGAGGACAAAGATCGAGAAAATGTTGCTGGATTTGGCAATTAGAACATCCAAAAGAAACTTTTTATTATTTTGATAAATTTAAAAACAAAAGTGAGAAAGTTGAATAAGAGTATTAGAACACCTACACACCCCCCGCTGGGCAGAATGACTAGATAAGAGGCATATGGTAAGTTTAAGGAGTGAGCATGAGTTGGGAAGCAGAGGCTCCATGCAAACAAATTACTATTTCATAAAAAGGTTCAGAATGGAAATGTGAGAGGTGGACAGTTACAGGAATACCATTGTAGGGTAAAGAAGCCAAGGGATATTAGTGCAAAGAATGTGTCACTGGAGAAGAAAACAGAAAATTGAAGGAGAAAATTACATAAATCAATGAGCACATCAAAAAGGAAGTGGGAAAAGAGAGAACTGAGCCCAGAAAGGGAAGGTGGACTTTGTCCTTTCTCACTCTATGTAGGAACAAAAAGCTTAGATAAAGAATATAAATCAAGAATAAATTAGAAAAAAAAAAAAACAGGAAAGGGGAGGAAGTGCAGGTGGAATAGTTTAAATTTAGAGGGAAATGATGAATTTCGAGATCTGAGTTATCAAGCACAACCCCACTCCACTCTCATGCCAGTTCTAGAATTCTCTGTACAGCGTCCCTGGCAAACAATCAGTCAGCCTTGACTTAATCACTTCAGGAGATAAGAACTCACTATCACATAAATTTCTGAATTTCATTTCTGGACTGTTCAAATCAGAAGGAAGTTCTTTATCTTGGGCTGAAATCTGCTTTCCTGTAACTATTACACCTCAATCCTGCATCTGCCTGCTGGGACCACAGGATTTAGGTAAATCCCTCTTTTACATGACTCCCTAACAAATATTTCAAGATAACAGTCACATCCCAGCTGAGTTGTCGGGTTCTAGCTAAAATATTCCTTGAATCCTCACACCCCCACCCCGCTATTTATAGCAGCATTATCGACAATAGCCAAATCATGGAAATAGCTTAAATGTCCACTGACAGATGAATGGATAAAGAAGGTGTGGTGTATATATACAATGAAGTATTACTCAGCCATCAAAAAGAATGAGATCTTGCCATTTGCAATGACATGGGGGGGGCTAGAGTGTATTATGCTAAGTGAAATAGTCAGAAAAAGACAAATAACATATGATTTCACTCATTGGTGGAATTTAAGAAACAAAACAGATGAACACAGGATAAGAAAGAAAAAAAAAGAAAAGGAGGCAAATCTTAAGAGACTCTTAACTATGGAGAAAAAATTGAGGGTTGCTGGAGGGGAGGTGGGTTGGAGGATGGGCTAAACAGGTGATGGGCATTAAGGAGGGCACCTGTTGTGATGAGCACTGGGTGTTATATGTAAGTGGTGAATCACTAAATTCTACTCTGAAACCAATATCACACTATATGTTAACTAACTAGAATTTAAATAAAAACTTGAAATGAAAAAAATTTAAAAATAAAGTTTTAATGTTGAGAAAAAGAAAAGAGAAGATTCCCTGAGTCCTCAATGTTCTCTTACCCATGAAAAAGGCTCACTGATGTCTCAATGTTTGTTCACAGAAAAACAGGAAACAAGGTTATCTTTAGGAAATATGAGCATAGAATTAGGTTTTAGGACTCAAACAAATGGAGTGTTTGGATCAGTTGGCATGGATGTTGCTGTGTGATGCTGGACAGTCACAGTATTCATCTGGGACTTGGCAGCCTCAAATGTGAAGTGAGACTCTCTATCACCTTACTTCTCCATCATGCTCCACAGAAGAGGCTGCAAAACAAAATGCCAGAGATACTGCCCAAAGGAACACCTCCTCGGGACACCTGGGTGGCTCAGTTGCTTAAGTGTCTGCCTTCAGCTCAGGTCATGATCCCAGGGTCCTGGGATTGAGTCCCACATCAGGCTCCCTGCTTAGTGGGGAGCCTGCTTCTCCCTCCACCTGCTGCTCCCCCCACTTGTTCTCTCTCTCTCTTTCTGACAAAGAAAGGAAAAGAAAAGAGGGCCGCCTGGGTGGCACAGCAGTTAAGCGTCTTCCTTCGGCTCAGGGCGTGATCCCAGTGTTATGGGATCGAGCCCCACATCAGGCTCCTCTGCTGTGAGCCTGCTTCTCCCTCTCCCACTCCCCCTGCTTGTGTTCCCTCTCTCCCTGGCTGTCTCTATCTGTGTTAAATAAATAAATAAAATCTTTAAAAAGAAAGAAAGAAAAGAAAAGAAAAGAAAAGAAAAGAAAAGAAAAGAAAAGAAAAGAAAAGAAAAGGGAAGGGAAGGGAAGAGAAGAGAAGAAAAGAAAAGAAAAAAGAAAAAAGAAAAGAAAGAAAAGAAAAGAAAAGAAAAGAAAAGAAAAGAAAAGAAAAGAAAAGAAAAGAAAAGAAAAGACCTCCTCATCTGCTTTTGGGCAAAACCCTAACTCTTGCTCCAAACAAAAGCCTTGGTCATGGGAATTGTAGCCTTGGTTCTCCTCCCCCTGCAACTTTAAGGGTGAAAAGCCTCTGTGTATCATCAAAATATGAAACACAGCAGAGGACCTGTGCTGAGTCCATCTGGTTTACCATAAGAGATAACTTGGGTTCAGCTTCTAGTTCTACCTAAATTCTAAACTCAACCCAGCATGCTGGCTTCTTACTATCCCTCATCTTAAGAAAAACAAGGGCTATGCCAAGATTTGGACACTAACTGATCTTCCAGAAAGATATTTGACTCCCTGAACTACCTATCTTCCCACCCCCCCATTTCTCTATTTTCTGAATAAGAGTAACATGCTTTTTCTGTTTTCCTAGATATAAATCTACATGTTTCGGGTTTTTTTCCCCAAGTTTTTTCTACCCAAGCCTCTCTCTGGGTTAACTCCAAAAAATTCTATTTTAACCTCTTTGGTTTGATTCTCAATTAGTCTCTGTATTTCTCACTTCCATTCTCTTTTTCCCCTTCCCAGTCTCACCAAACAACCTCTCCCTCTGCTGTTGTGCTTCCTGTCAATCTAGCTCTCACTTATCATAAATTAGCATTTTTCAGTATCCACCCTTAGATTTATAACACAAAGGCAGCTCTGTTGAGAACATAAGGAGTGCACACAAGCCCCCTGTCTCCTAGGGGGGCTGTCCATCCCCCCTGGTGCTGAAGATGACACAGGCAAACACAGGGGTAGCTCCCATGAACATTTCATTAAATTCTTATGATCAGAATGTTTGAGAAGAAAGAAGTGGGAGCTGTTTCTCTGCATAAACTCATGGGTGAGCTTTCAAAACACAGGAAATCACAAATAAGGAAAACCTGCTAGAGGTGTCACCATGGGAAAAGAACAGGCTCAGTGGTGATAGAAACCAAATCCTCACACCCTCCTTCACCTGCTATGCCCCAATCCACAGGAAGCAAAGATCTCAGTGTTTCCCAAGGGCTAATTTCCAGTTGTATTTTTAACACATTAGATAACTCTTTTGGAAAGGAGAGTTCTATACCTGCATACATATACACTACACACACATACATATTGGCTGGAAGGTTTATCAAATTTCACAAAGGTATGGGTGAAGGCTGAGGCTGGGTTTGAATTTCTGAAAATTTTTGTAAGCCATCAGCTCTCAAAAGCAGACAGTGTGATAATCTCACACATGGAGACTCTCTCCTTAATTAATCACTGAAGACCTTTAAAAAGGTAAAAGTGCATCATGCCCCCAGTCCCACGTCAGTAGGGAGGACCAGAGCACCTGACTGTAAGACTGTATACACCCATGAGCTCTATGTATTCCACCCTGTTAATGCAGTGGATGACACTTTTCCTGAGATACTGCGTGTGCACAGTATGATACATATTTTTTTAAAAAAATGAAACATAGATATGAGAATGTATTATTTCTCTATTGCTGCCATAAAAAGTCACCATAAACTTAGAGGCCTAAAACAAAAGTAATATCTCTCACATAGGTCCATAGGCTTGAAACCCAACAAAGGCATCACCAGGCAGAAATCAAGGTGTCACCTGTCCAGAGCTCTTAGTTGGAGGTTCCACTTCTAAGCTCATCCAAGTTGCTGGCAGAATTCCGTTCCTTGCTGTTTTAGGGCTAAGGGCCCCATTTCCTTGCTGGCTGTCATCGGGGAGCCCCTCTTGGCTTTCTCCCTTCATCTTCAGAGTCAGCAATAGTACATCAAGGTTCTTTCCATGTTTCCAGGCTTTCTGGCTTCCCATTCCACCACATGGTTGCTGAGTCCCTTTCCACTGCATCTGATTGCAGCCACAGAAATTTGTTTTTATGGGCTTATACAAAGAGATTGGGCCCACTTTTACTAATCCAGGATAACCTCGCCATGTTAAGGTCCATAACTTTAATTATATTTACAGGAATCCTTTGACATGTAAAGTAACCTATTCACAGGATCAAGGGATTAAGGCAAGGACATCTTCGAGGGTCCATTATCTGGCCGACCAGGGTGAATGTATCATCTAAATTCCTTTTTTATACTAAACTTCCAACTGACATTTCAGGAATATTAGCTGATTATCCAGAACTAGGCACATCACTTTAAGATGTCTCTCCTCTTTGTTACCATCTTTTACATTTGTAATCTACTTAACCTTATTTAGCCATTGGTTATCCCGCTGATGATTTCCCCTCAGCTCCATTCAATTCCTGAACCATTTCATACATGGCGAAGACAAAAGGCCCCGTGCCGCACTGTGACCACGTATCCGTCTCACACAGAGGTTAAAAACGTGTCCTTGCACTTCATCTACTATCAAGGATCCAATCACGAACCCTATAATGCCTCAACATCATCATACTGTCGCTCGGATGACTGTGTCAGCCCTCCCTGGGCTCTCCCAATATTTTCCAGTTCCCAAATGAACCCCCTTCTTACTTCGGCCTACCTGACCCTCATCTTAAAGTAATTTTACATTAACTTTCCATCTACTTGGATATCCCTCAGGGACCAGCTTCTGGAGTAAGAAACAAATTCTGTTGTTCCATATGCCAGGTCTGGGCATGCCCCCTGCTCTAGCATACGGAAGGCATGGTAGCCATGCCATGCAGCGTCCGCCTCCTTGGGGAGGTTAAGTGCGGATCATCTGCCTCCTTAATGTTCCCAACAGAGCCACACCCTCTGGAATTAAAGTATCATCCTTTGATATAGTCAGTACACTCTGTCTTGACACAAGCATGAAAGAAAAAAGCAGCTGCTTTGTCTAGGGCAGCTCAGATCAGTTTTGTTGTTAACAACCATGACTACGGTAAGTTTCTCATTGCCCAACACATCTCCATGGCCTGGTTCTGAGTCTCATCTGTCAGGTGTTTGTTGGGGCAGTTGGTCCCCTTTTCCTAATTTTACTTCCATGGCAACCTAAAAATCTGGACTCGGTTATTGGATAGTTTTGCTATCAACTCCTTCCTTTGTGACTATGTATGCACTCTCCCTCCCGCTCAAAATTGAATTCCAGTGGCTTTCATCCAAAGGATATGTCCTGTACTTTCAAAAATAAACCTCTCTTATACCTGCGTTTCCCTGGCACAGTCATTATTTCCTTTATCTTTCAAATTATTTTATCATAAAATCGGATGCATTGCAAAAGTTTTGGCAAGGCTTTCTAAATGTGAAGAAAGAAGAATGACATTTATTTTGTTCTCCTAGCAAGGCGAGGTCTTCCACTTTGTAAT
This sequence comes from Ailuropoda melanoleuca, assembly GCF_002007445.2. Taxonomy (NCBI): domain Eukaryota; kingdom Metazoa; phylum Chordata; class Mammalia; order Carnivora; family Ursidae; genus Ailuropoda; species Ailuropoda melanoleuca. The sequence goes on from NC_048226.1 coordinate 8,745,997, forward strand.
CATGATGGGTTTCATTAATGTTCTCCCCAGTCCACTATTCTTTCATTAGTAAATGAAGCCTGACCCGGAGCTGGCCCCAGTGGCAACCCATTAGCTACGTCCTCACAGTTAAGAACATCACTTTGTACTGATGGCCTTTGTTTACAGGCATGCAACCAGACTGAAGCCGCAAGACCGTCCTGCTCCTGGCCAATTTAATTTCACAAATAGAGTTTTGTGAAACTCTGCCTTAACTCTTTTCCTGGCAACAGCCTGAATATTTTCAAATAGCCCGCTGCCAAACCAAATGATGTCCCCCCACTCAGCTCTTCTGCAAAGCATGGTGGAAAAGCTACAATAAAAACAGAATGTTAGTTCAGCGTAATTGAAAACCTCATGTGACCCTTTGTGGGCAACTCTCTGTCCACCTCCCTGAATTTCTTTCAACTGGCATCCACTGAAACAGATGCTTCATAAAAACAATGACATACTCCCTAAGAGAAGATTGTTAACATCTCTTTTTTTGTAATTAAAACAACGACTTGGCATGTTTTCTGCCATATTTATAGAACACAGTGCAACGCATGATCTCTTATGACTACTAGGCCATTTTCTTTCTAACTTAAGAGCTTTGTCTTATCCTGAGGTCTAGAAAATAAGAGTGGTAGGGAAGAATTAAAGTGCTTAACACAAGAAAAGATATGAAGCAATGAGAATATTGCTCTGTGAAAATGTCCATGGCTCAGGGGGCCATGTCCTGATGGAAAAAAATATGTGGATGCGTGGGCAAGTTTTCAGCAGAGCACTCTATAGAAAAAAATAAATTAGGCAAGAGCATTTAAGTGATATCCAAGTGGATAATTTTTGTATATAAAAACAGAATTAAGGCAAGGGAAAATCATTCTTACATTCACTTAACTGACTTAAGTCTATTCTGCATAGTTTACACCACATGTGCTACCCAGGAACTTTCTGCTGGAGGCCCACGTGTAGAGGAAGCATGGTCTTCCTTGACCATGGATGATAGAGTGGTACCAGTGGTAACACCGAAGGTGCAAGGTCACTCCTGACATACATGATGCTCTAAACCTTGCCTCTGGAAGGCCCCAGCTTTTATCACTCAGTTCATGTGACATCTGTCAATCTGATCATGTATGAATATTGAGGTTTACCTTTGCATACTTTTTTTAAAGGGCTGGTAAGGGATGGGCTCATCTTAGAGTGATCATCACTGAAGATTTTTAAGAGTGATTTCCTTTTGGGGTGCCTGGGTGGCTCAGTCAGTTAAGCGTCTGACTCAGTTTTGGCACAGGTCATCATCTCCAGGTCAGGAGATCGAGCCCCATGTCAGGTTCCATGCTCAGTAGGGAGTCTGCTTCCCCTTACCCTCTCCCCCTCCCTCCACTCACACGTGTGTGCACTCTCTCTCTCAAGTAAATAAATAAATCTTTTGGGGAAAAAAAGTAATCTCCTTTCACAAAGTTTCTACAAGAGGAAAAAAAGTCAATTGCTACTCCTTGTATTCAAATGTATTTAGTCATTGATATCTTACACTAAAAATGTCACATTTCTGGATTTTTATAAGTTTCTATCCAAAAGGGTCAAATACAAAACATATATTTCTCCGTGTATTTCCACTAGGGACAAATAGATTTGGGATTCTTCACCACCCCTTTGTTCCATCTTCTGCTTTCTCCCTAAGCTGAGGCCACTTATTTCTCTATGAATGGTGACATCAGAAAGATTTTTACACTTTCTCTTTCTGGTTCATCTACTTTTGATGAAACACACATGAAGAGTGTTCTTTGAGTCTTTCATTCATGTTAGAAGTAAATCCCATGGTATCAAACACATGGCTTATGGATCTCCTCAGTCATTCCCCCTTCCTCCTGTGGGAAGCACTATCCACCTCCCGGACAACATGGCAGCTGCAGGGCTCAGACCAGTCACTTGCTCTGGAAGGCCCTTCCTCTCAGATGGCCCCCAAGCAGCTAGGCTAACCAGCAACAAAGCTAGGGTTTCTGGTTCTTCCAGCCATTTCTGGACTGGGATGAAGCTCCACAATGAAGGTGTGGGTTGTGGCATCTCAGAGCCACTAGAGCAACCAAGATATGGAGGAGCATTTAATAACCTGTGAGGTGAAATCTCATGGACTGGAAAATGGAGACAGAAGGAAGATGGTGAGAAATGATCTCCCATTCCTACCTTTCATTGGCTATTTGGACATGCAGTTTCTTTTTGTAGCTTGTCTGTAGACAACCCACACACTGAGAGAAATGTTCTATCTATTCATGGACGGCTATAAGTCAATGTAATTGTTATAAACTAAATTGCCCCTCACCCCCCATCATTCATATGTTGAAGCCCTAACCATCAATGTGACTGTATTTGGAGATACGGCCTTTAGGGAGATAATTAAGGTTAAATGAGGTCACTAGGGTAGGGCTCTAATCCTAAAGGACTGGTGTCCTTGTAAGAAGAGGAAGAGCCCATGACATATCATGGGCTCAGCATGAACACAGAGGAAAGTCTATATGGGGACACAGGAAGAGGGTAGCCATCTTACAAGCCAGGAAGAGTGCCCTCACCAGAAAGTGAATTTGTGGGCACCTTGATCACGGACTTCTAGCCTCCAGAATAGTGAGAAAATAAATATCTTGTGGTTTAAGCTACTTGATTATTGGTATTTTGTTATGACACTGCAGGTCGACTAATATACAAAATACTATTCACTTGAATATCATTTAAATATACTTATTTTTTTTTCCGTGAAATGTTTTGCTAAAAATTTACCCATGGATCCACATATTTTTTTCTACTTGGACATTTTCACAGAAGTTGCCAGGGTATAAATCCTTAATATGAGCATAACTAGACAGTTTGGGATCTTCTTCTGGATTGCCTCTTCATACCCTGTATCTTTTCCCCAGACCTTACCCTTGTCACGCCTTCACTCTGAGAGCCATTTTTCCATGACCCACCAACTCAGCAAAGTGCCGTATGGAACTCCTAAGATCATGGCCCATCATCGTCTCTTCCCAATGGCGGTAAACAGCCCTCTTAACCTTCACCTTAGCATACTCTTGGTGCATGCTGGAGACCAAGCGGTGGTCAGCACTACCTTACGTCTACTCTTAGGCAAAAAAACAAAAACAAAAAAACAGCCCAGATACATGGCCTGGCAAGAGCGGGCTAGGAATGTTGTCTTCGCAAAGAGACAACACCTTACAAGCACAGGCTCACGTGATACTATTTCCATATGCTATCTTCTGTTTCCACACCATGTGGGCCCATCACCTTCCTTTGACTCAAACGAACAAGCACTCAGAACCTTTCACAGAAGCTTGGCAGGCAGCATGCACAGTTGAAATATCATGGGCTTCAAATTTAAACCTGAGTCTGTCACTGTTTTGTGACCTTTAGTTCCCTTGTTCCAAAGTGAGAATAGCAATCACTACCTCATTGGGTTGTCCTAACAATTAAATGAGAAAATGGAAAAAATGCCTGGCACACAGGAAGAACTCAACACTATCTGTTACTTCCTCTTCTGTGTTTCCTTCTTCCCAGGCAAAACTCACAGCCTCGCCATGCATGTATTTATACCTCCGGTTGTGCCACTTTCCTGAAACAGGAGAAGATGCTTGTGCCAGCTTTTCCATGGATAAAAAATAAAATACTTCTTTAGTACCTCTGTCACATTCTTTACGTTGTAGTCTGCTTGACCCTAACAACTCTATGTAGGAGGTATCACTCCTCTCGTTTTACAGATGGGAAAATTTAAGCCCAGAGAGAACACGAGATTCCCAAAGAGCTGGAAGTTCAGCCCTTCTCCTGCCTTCTACTCCAAAGTTCTTTCCATTAGACCATGTCTCGTCCACATCAGGCCCTTCCTTGCTGGGTCAGCAGGATCCACCTGGGTTCTCAGACTTGAGGGACATCGATCACAACTTGGGAAAGTACAACCTCAATCCATAAATGGGGACAGGTGCCACTGGAAGTGGATCATGTGCTGACAATCTTTGTTCATTTGTCCAAGAAGCATTTATTAAGCTCCTACTAAATGCATATCAATTAGCTGTAAAAGAATCAAAGAAGCAAATGCATGCCCCCTGCCATCTAAGAGTTAACAACTTAGTTGTTGTGTGGACACATGTAGTAGGCACAAAAAGTTAAATTAACACACAGGAATCAGGTAAAAAATTTGCAAACATAGAGACTACCTCAAAACGTACGTAAGAAAGTGTTAAATGAGAGCTACAGCCCTAAGGTCTCCAGCGGTTTCTCAGTCTTGACACCATCAACAATTGGGGCCATAGAATTCATGGCTGTGGTGGGCTCGCCTGCAGCAACATACCCAGGGCTGTTATCACAAAGTGCCACAGACTGGGTGGCTTAAAGCAATAGGAATTTATTCTGTCTCAGATCTCAATGCTAGAAGTCTGAAATCAAGGTATCAAGAGGCCATGCTCCCTCCAAAGTTTCTAGGGCAGAATTCTTCCTTGCCTCTTCCAGATCCTGGTGGTTCCCAGCAATGTGGCATCACCAGGCTCATGGCAGCCTTATGTTCAGTCTGCGCCTCTGTCTTCACATGGTTCTCCTCTGTGTCTGTCTCTACGTCCCAACTTCCCTCTTCTTATAAGGATACCAGTTATCGAATGAGGACCCACTCTAATCCAGCATGAGCTCATCTTAAGTCAATTATATCTGCAAACCTCCTTATTTCTGATAAGGTCACATTCACAGGTTCCAGGTAGACATGGATTTTGGCAAACACTATTAACCCAGCACGCCTATTCTCTACCACTATAACACCCCCCACACACACACATACCCTCACACACACACAATTTGACAATCAAAAATGTCCCTAGGCATTGCCAAATGTCCTCTGGGTGGAAGAAATCATCACCTGCCGTTGAGGACCACTGTGCTACAGAGATCAAAAAGGGAAAAATTAATGCAAGCTGAGTATTCAGTCAAGGCTTTAACAGAGCAGGTGGGGGTCAAGGGGCCTGGCTTCTCTGGCTTCTCCTAGTTGTCCCCGCCTCTTGATTTCTCTTCCACCTTCATGGCTATTTTTTTCCTCTACTTTTTTTTCCTCCTCTTATTTTATCTTCTCTGCCTGTCTCTGTCTCCATTTTCGTCCCTTTCTCCAACTTCCTGCCAGTACTTTTCTTTCTCCTTTCTTCAGGGTACTGCAGGCTAGCGTCAGCAGGAAAGGTGCCATGGAACTTGGCCGATCCCAGCTGGCAGGTGAAAGGCAGGGGCGGGTGGAAAAGGAGGGGGTACACAACAGGCTCGCTTCCTCTGTCACCTTGCGAAGAATGGTTCTCACCCAGTCTTTTCTTTCAAGAGTTTGTGAAATTCATTCAATAGAAAAAGAATGTAAAAGGAATTATGAAGTCTTAAGGAAAATTACTTTTTTTTAAAGTTAAGTCGCATGACAATGGCAGCTGATAGAGCAAATTAAATTCTAACTGCACCAACGATTTGATAGATATAATTTTGCTAAGTGTTACCGAGAAAATGCCTTCTTGGGGATCTGAAGCTCAAATTCAGAATGAACACACGTCATCTGTGACATCCGATTCAATTAGGTGAAATTCATTAGTATAAAAAGGAAAAGGGTCAGATGGAAATCTGAAATTTGTAAAAGAGATTCAGAGCATTTTTCTAGAAAACCTACCTACAACATTTTTAGTAAAGCCTACATTTATTTAATTTCGGGTCTAAAAGGAAGGAAAATATTTCACTGACACATCAGTGGCAATCACGGTTGCTTGAAATAGTTCTTTTCTTGTGATATTTGAGAAATATTCATAAACTATGCTTTGTCTCTGTGAACCCAATATGAAGCTTGCCAGTTACTCAGTCATCCCAGGAAAATATTCTCAGTCATTTGGACATGGCTCTGTTGCCATGGATAGCAGGATAAAGCCAGTAATGACTGCAATTACTCTGTGGCAATCCTGCACATTAAGAATTTTGAACACCAAAGGCAACTGCCAACTGAGACTTTCCAGGAACCACCTAGTTATCCTAAAAAAAAATAAATAAATAAATTAAAAAAAGTCAAATGGGTGCTGTAAAATGTTCTCCATGAAATATTAACCACCCATTTAGTAGATCATTTCTCCTAAGGCATTCACATAGGCCTGGCTAAAAGAGTTTCAAAATCTTATTTTGCCTAGATGCAAGCAAGTCTGCCTCCTTAGTGATCAATTACCAGCCAGATCTACCCTAATAAGTCATTAATATATACCTTGTACTGTCAAATCCTGTAATTGGGCACCACATGTCCAATAAGCCATCAGATGCTATTATTAATAAAGCCCTCAAAGCTCCACAAGGATCCATATTGTGTAAACAAGGTACCGAATGGGGTAATTTTTCATTGCCTTCCAACCTGGCCTACAATAAATAGATCAACACACACCAGCCAGTGCTTGGACCCAAAGGCAGAGTCTCACTGTATGGCACATCACTGACATTAATTCTCAAAGCTTCCAAGAGCGGTGTCGTTTACACAAGCTTTTTCCTGCGAGCTGGTGATCCACAACTAACTTAAAGAAGCCCATTTTTCAGAAATTCCTGCTTCCTCCTCTTCAACGTGCAAGAATGTCAGGGCAGAGATGCCGTTCTTCACTGGACCATAAAGAATGAGATCACATCCTGCAGCAGTTAAGTACCTTTTCAGAGGAGGAGATATTCATGTCCAGTGACAAGGGGAAGAAGCACTGAAGAGAGATATGATAGCAGCCAAAAAGCAGCAAGAAGAGGACCAAGAAGTAAAGATTGTGAATAACTTCTTCCCCTCAACATATTGAGATCCCAATTATCCTAATCCAGAGAATCTTCTAGGGTTCTTTCTACTCTAGGATTTTATTCATTCATGCATTCATTCATTCAACGATTTATCCATCCATTCACTCTGTCATTTGACAACAATTTGCTGAGCCAACCAATCATTAGGATCCATGTCGGAGCCTTGAATGGGAAAGGACTGCTTTGAAAAATAGCCCTACATCTTTACTCTTTTAGGAATGGTTAGAGATTTCAGAAGCTTCTTTCCCTCTACCTGCCCTTCACCTGCTCCTCCCAGGCATCCTTCAAGTCTCAGATTACATTGTCACTTGCTCAGGAAGGCCCGCCTTGACTGTTCCTTCTTAGTTTAAGTGCCCTGGCGTTCTGTACTTCTTGGCACATTTGCTGGTACTAAAGGAGTTACTTTCAAACCCTCTTCAAAGTCTGCGTGCATTACTAAACCACATTTCTGATGTGTTCACCAGTATTCCCTGTGCCTAGCACACTGCCTAGCACATAGTAGGTATGCAATTAGTTGGTGCTGATTGATCAGCTGTTGGTGTCACAAACTGTAGGAGGCCACTACTAATGGCATGGCTTGTGTGCAGCAGTCTCTCCAGGGAGCAATCAAAGCCCTAACAGTTCTAGCTTTACTACCCTTAACAAGTCTTCACTAAGTGTTCCCCTCCCCCTCCTTCTCTTCCTCCCCTCTCACCTTCTCCCCCCATCCCTTCATCTTCTCCCTCCCTGCCCCTCTTCCTCTCACCCCCTCCCTTCCTTCCTCCCTCCTCTGTCTCCCTCCCTCCCCTAATCAGCTGGCTCCCTGCAGGCAAAATGAGAGAAGAGACAAGGCAGAAGGTGAATACCCCATTGGAGCACACAAGTAGGGGCTGTGTAAAGAGCTTGGGACATGATGCGTTTATTGTCTCCTCTGTTCACTACTGCCCTCCAGAGCCTGAGGGGGTGCTGAGAAAGAGGAGGTGCTTGATTAATATACTCTGAAGAAATGAATGAATAGGTTGATTGAGTTGTTAATTGTGGAAAAGATCTGCTCCTCTGTGCTCACGGATGACATTTCAGGACCGAGAAAGGAAAAGGAGTCAAGCACTCACTAAGGACTCAGAACAGGGTTCCCTTCTGTGTTCTCCCATTAATCATTGTCATTTCTGGCCACTTTGGGGTCAGGGATCCCAGGAAGGGCCTACATTTTAAGTAATAAGAACAATAATAGCTAACATTATGGAATTGCTTATCATGCTGAGCCAAGTGCCTTTCTTACATTATCTGATTTCATCAAGACCACACAGGGAGGTGTTGTTAACACTATTCTTAAAGTGAGGACCCCGGGGTTCAGAAAATGCTCCAGATTATACAGCTGCCAAGTACAAGACCTGGTTTCCATCCAGGGCTGTTGGACCTCGGAACCCTCACTCTTAGCCACTGGCCTATGCTGCCCCTTCTAGACCCACGGTACTACAGACCCAGGTCCACCCTCCAATGGCTGCACAGCCCGTAGGCTGAACAACACCAGGGGGCTCCCTTCACATGGATGCTGACGGGAACGGCGCCCTCTGCATGTGTGCAACATGGCAGCGAAGCCCACACTTGAGGTGATACGGCCACGTGACACCAAGCAATCAGCTCCAGCCCTGGCAGAAGTACAACACTCACCTCCCCAAGGAAGCTTTGGAAAAAGTCTTCCTGCTAGTGTCTCATCATGCCACTCCAGTGATTACTCAGCATGACAATAACAGTGACTATAAGGCCTGTGGTACAATTCTGCTTTTTTGCCCCAATCACCCTGGCTCAGAAGCCAGGCCCCCTGCCCCATTGCTCTGCCCATCAATACACATTTACAATAGATTTCATTCAACTCCAGTGGTCCTCTGGTTAATTTACACAGTGCCAAACTGACCTTTCCAAATGTGTCCCACGGCACTGGAAGAGTGAGGAAAATTTACTGCCAGGAACCAAAAATATGCTACCTTGTGAAATATAGGTTTTTTCATGGCTTGATTTGAACTTCATATCAGAAACTGTGGAGCGGTTCAATGATTATTCACCATTTGAGGAAGGGAAAAGGCAGTTCAGAGACCTTCAGGGGCCATATTTCACAGCCCTATCAGACGTTCACACAGGTGATTAAAAGCTCTGCAAGCAGCAGCAACTGCAGGGCCTGCTGGTCACATTCTAGAGAAAGAGATGTATTTCTCTGAGAGAGAAGAAGCTTAAGAACCCATTGGCACTGAAAAAGTTGGCACAAATTTCCCTGGTGAATGCAGAGGAAAAAAAGTTCTCCAACTTTCCCTTCCTCTTCTCGTCTTTAGTTCATCCATGAAAATCCTTCAAGGCCCCTTTAATCCATGCTTTTCTGAGCTCAAAGGGGACTTCAGTGATGCTTGGATTAATCCACCATGAGGCAGCTATCCTGTGAGGAGATGCAGAAGCAAGAATAATTTCTAAGAAGACCAGAGCATCACTTAGGGCATTGGGAGGAAGCAGCACACGTAACTGAGGGAAACAGCAAGGAATGGTATAGGATCCTGGAGCTAGCTGTGACCAGCAACAGGCCTGAACATGCAAAGGAAGGAGCCATTAGTGGTACCTAGAAAGGACAGTGGTCTGGACAGGGAAGACTGGCAGGAGCTGCTCCCTTCAGAGAAGGCAAGCAGCCAAGGAAGAAGCTGGGAGAATAAATATTTTGCTCTCACTCTCTTCCCTTCTCCAATCTCTTGTATTGTCTACCATTGACCCAGTCAAACCAAAGCCATTCCAGGTAAGGAATAAACCATAAAGNAGCCAAGGAAGAAGCTGGGAGAATAAATATTTTGCTCTCACTCTCTTCCCTTCTCCAATCTCTTGTATTGTCCACCATTGATCCAGTCAAACCAAAGCCATTCCAGGTAAGGAATAAACCATAAAGATGGTATATGGTATATGGTATATGGCATAACCATATGGTATAAACCATAAAGATCAGCATGCCAATTCATAAAGTCACTCTCCAGGGCTGGAGACGATATCTGGGATGCTGGAGAGGGTAACCTAAAAATGGCCATCACTCTGAGAAAATTGTTAAAGCCCACCTTTATCCTTGACCCCCAATTCCCCATCCAATTGAGTGAAGACCATTTTTCTGCACACCCCCAGTCCAACGGGAGTGCAGCAGTACACTAAATCAAAGTTATACAGCCCATTGCCCGTTTAAAGTGAGTGTTCGCCTTTGAATTCCCAAAATGTGGCTCATGGGGTAAATTCTAAAAATGTTCTAATTACTTTGAACAGAAGGATATTTTCTTCTCTACCATAATAAAAACTCCTTCGAGGCAGGAAGCATGATTTGTTAATAACCAACATAAACTGAGTACCTCCTTACTCCAGGTATCCTATACATTTATTATATTTCATCGGCTCATCACAACGAACATACAGACGAAGAAATCAAAGCTCAGAAAAACTAAATCTCACAAAGTGACGTGGCCAGGATGGGACAGATCAGAGATCTAAACTCAACTCTTTCTGACTCTCAAGTTCAAGCTTCTAACCATCATGTCATTCTGTCTCTTAGTCATTTCCAAAATCTCTACAATGCTTAGTAAGCGGCCTAACACACAGCAGGCCTCTATCTGTTCATTGGATGGATAAATGGATACAGTCCAATGGAATAAAACCATAATTCTCGGTTTCCATTATTATCCCCTAAGCTAGATTCTCTTGATGTCATTAATTCATTACACAATCAATTATTGGGACTGTACTTTTTTTTTAAATCATCCCCCGAGTTAGAAAAGAAACAGGAAACATAGCCCCGGGTCTAAAAGCAATGTATACAAGTCAAGGAACATAACTGAACTCTTAATCAAACAACTGCATATGGAGCATAGAGAATGACTGGAATTCAGCTATTTCCCAAATATTCATCCTAGGGAAGCTTAAATCATGCTCAAGGGCACAGTAGGTGCTCGGCAGACAAAAAAGTGGCAGTAAAGCAAGGATATTAGATAACAAGGTGAGAACAAAATTGGGAAAGGAGATATCGTATGGTTGTAGCCTTTCTTAGTAGGAGAAAAGCATGGAGGAGGAGGGCCCAGGCCCACTGCCTTTCACAAACCAGGATTTCAGTAAGTAATTGTTGATTTATAAATCTGTATTCATGAAAACATTCATGTAAGCTGAATAGCATTTTATTCACACTGAAAGGACTAGGTTTTTTGAGAAATTCTATGGTTCCGAAAATCCTAAAATGAAGGCTCTCTTTAAAAAAAAAAGTGAATTGCTATCCATTTTCCTTCCTCCTTAAAGCAATGACTCAAGTGGCTAATTCACAAGTAAAAGCAAAGGACAAAGGAAATTTCTGACCAAAACTGCATTAAGGTTCATGGCCCTTTTAAATCTGGGAGACTTGATTAGTCCATGGGCTCATAATTAAAGAGCTGATCTAATAGGATTCCCCAGATCTCTGTAGGGCCTGAGGTACTCATCAAGAAAGGGCGTTGAATATAAATTCTACAACCTAGCAAGAGTAAAGGTATGAAGAATCCTAAAAAGGCACCAAAGAACTTTGGGGACCATACAGATCTATCTTTCCCCATTCCTCACGTTAAGTGCAACTAAAATCTCTGGTCACGATGGATGAAACAAACAGAAGGCAACAATGACAAAGGGGGACAAGAAAGTGTACTATCTAGGGACCCCCAGGACCCAAGGAATGACACAGGGGGAAGGTCCCTGGGTTTTCTTTTGCCTTATGCTTCCCAAACTTGGAGCCCAACAAGTCAGCAAGCCAGAGTTCCAACAGGCATGAACAAAAAAGCCTGCTTTGTCTCGTCATAGGATCAGGAAAAGGATAGCCTAGCAGATCAGGAAACTTTTAGGTAATAACCACTCTACTCCAGCCAAACACCACAGAAACACTGAGGCTCCATCCACACCAGCAAATGCCCTGGACAGACGCTAAGACACACCCCAACCCTCTGCCCCTTCCGCCTGCCGTGGTATGTCAGAGAAGGCCAGAACCCATAGGTCAGAGAATAGGGAACACGTGGTGCTAGAGAGATCACACGGGACCCTGGACTCCACTCCTACCCCCACAGCAATGAGGCACCTGCTCTTGCCCTGCCGGGGTAGTGTCAGAGGACACCTGATAGACTCAGGACTCTTACCACTGCCCAGGAGTACGAGGCCACCTTCTGCAGGCTATCAGAAGAGGTCACGTGGGGAGCAGTCATGAGGCACCCTGGACCCTCTCTGCCAGATGGTGTCAGTGGAAACCCTAGTATAGAATCTGAACTCCCACCCCCAATCCGTAATAATGTGGAGGATTTCCCCCTTTGGGGGCCAACAAAGGATAAGCAGGGACCTGGGACTTCCAAACTCATCTGGTGGTTACAAAGTGGCACCCCACCCCTCCCCCTGCCAGAGTAGTGCCAGAGGAAGGCATTCTACCTTGTTCCCTAGAACGACCATAAAAAATTACCACAAATTTGATGGCTTAAAAAAATAGGAATTTGGGGTGCCTGGGTGGTGCAGTCGGTTAAGCATCCGACCCTTGGTTTCAGCTCAGGTCAGATCTCAGGGTCGTGAGATCAAGCCCCACATCAGGCTCTTCTCCCTGCCCCTCTCACTTGTGTGCTCACTCTCTAACTCTCTAAAATAAAGAAATCTTAAAAAAAAAAAAAAAAAAAAAAAAGAACAGGAGCTTATTCTTTCACACTTCTAGGGCCAGAAATGTGAAACCATGGAACATTACTCAGCCGTAAAAAAAAAAAAAAAAA
>NC_048226.1:8758574-8908146 GCF_002007445.2 Ailuropoda melanoleuca
CGTAAAAAAAAAAAAAAAAAAAAGAAATCTTGCCATTTGCAACACCACGGATGGATCTAGAGACTATAATGCTAAGCAAAATAAGTTAGTTAAAGACAAATACCATATGATCTCACTCCTATGTGGAATTTAAAAAACAAAACAAGTGAGCAAAGAAAAGAAAGAGAGAGAGAGATAAACCAAGAAACAGACTCTTAACTATAGAGAATAAACAGATGGCTACTGGCAGGAAGGTAGGTGGGGGATGGTGGAAACAAGTGATGGGGACCAAGGAGTACATTTGCTGTGATAAGCACCAGGTGATGTATGGAAGTGTTGAACCACTATATTGTACACCTAAAAGTATTATAAAACTGTATATTAACTACACTAGAGTTAAAATTTTTAAAAAATAGAACTTAAAAAGAAAAAAAGAAACATCAAACCAAGGTACTGGCAGGGCCACACTCACGGCGAAGGCTCTAGGAGATCACCCTTCCTTGCTTCTTCCAGCTTCTGGTGACTCTAGGAGTTCTATGGCTTATGACAACATAACTCTAATGCCTGGCTCTGTCTTCCCATGGCTTTCTTCTGTGTATTTCTTTGTATCCTCTCCTCTATTGATGAGGACACCAGTCATTGGATTTAGGGCCCACCCCAAATCCAGGATGATTTCATCTCAAGACTCTTAATTAATTACATCTGCAAAGATCTTATTCCCAAATAAGGTCACCACCTGAGGTTCCAGACAAAAACATGAGTACTCCAGGTAGGCACACTATTCAACCCATGACACCTGCTGAAACAAAGGTTTAAATAAGACCCACAGTCTTATAATATAACACCTCAAAATGCCCAGGTTTGAGTAAAAAATCATTCGTTATACAAAAACAAACAAACAAAACAAAATAAAGACTGTCTGGAAAGAGGCCAATCAATAGATGCTACCATAAAAAAAAAAAACAGAGATATGAGAATTTTATGAAAAAGATGTTAAAGCGGCCACCATACAAGTGTCTTAGTGAGCAATTTCGAACACACTTGAACCAAGAAAAAAGCTTCAGCAAACAAAAAGGTATAAAAAAGAACCAAAAAGAAGTTTTAGAACTGAAAAATACAATTATGTGAAACTACAAAAAGAAAAATACCATTAGCAAAACAAAAAGAATCAGTGGATGGGCTAAACAGCAGAATGGGCGGGGGGAGGGGAAACAGCAAAGAATCAGTGACCTGGGTCAAAGAATAACAGAAATCGCCAAATTCGGGGCACCTGGGTGGCTCAGTGGGTTAAGTGCCTTTGGCTCAGGTCATGATCCCAGGGTCCTGGGATTGAGCCCCAGGTCAGGGTCCCTGCTCAGCGGGGAGTCTGCTTCTCCCTCTCCCTCTGCCTTCCACTTCCTCTGCTTGTGCTTTCTCTCCTTCTCTCTGTCAAATAAATAAATAAAATCTTTAAAAATTTGCCCAAATTTGATCAACACAGAGGAAATAGACTGCAAAAGAAAAAAAAAGAACAGATCTTCAAAGACCTTGGGACAATAATAGGATCTAACAATCCTATAATTGGAGTTCCAGAGTTAAAGGAGAGAGAATACAGAGTTAAAAAAATATATTAGAAACAATAATGGTTGAAAACTTCCTAACTTTGACAATGAACAGCAACCTATAGATTGCAGCTATCCTATCAAACAGGAGAAACCCAAAGAAATCCACAGCAACATACTTCACAAACTTCTGAAAACTGTAGGGAAAAAAAATCTTAAAAGCAACAAGAAAGAAACCTATGCGGTGGGGGAGGGGGTACTTTTTCTTTCCTTCCTTAAACAAACATACAAATGTCTCCTGGAGTGCAAGGCTGCACTAGATTCCTGCAAAAACATGGGTGAATAGGTCTGTTTTCTGCAAACACCCAGGCATGTACACAAAGTACCACATGAGAGGCAGACAGCAACCCAGCTTAAGAAAGTTTCACTAGTGCAAATCTGTGCAAGTTACTATAGAAACGAGCAGAGANCGGGGGGGGGGGGGGGGTTACTTTTTCTTTCCTTCCTTAAACAAACATACAAATGTCTCCTGGAGTGCAAGGCCGCACTAGATTCCTGCAAAAACATGGGTGAATAGGTCTGTTTTCTGCAAACACCCAGGCATGTACACAAAATACCACATGAGAGGCAGACAGTAACCCAGCTTAAGAAAGTTTCACTAGTGCAAATCTGTGCAAGTTACTATAGAAACGAGCAGAGAAAAGGAACAGAGAGGCCTCGGGAACACAAGAGCTCCCAGGATTTCGAAATTAATTATTTCATATGTCCATCAAATGCTTCACTATTGAGAGTAATGATAATTCTTGTCCTCATTTCGACAGCCAATCCTTGAGCATACCTCCCAACATCCTAGACACAGAGTATATGGCCCTTGAACACAGACAATTTCTCTGCACTCCAAGACTATTCATACTGGAGAGGTGGGTGGCAGGGATTCCTGCATACGTTAAGGGCTTTCAAAGATAACCTGTTAAAAATAGGAGCCTGCCTTGGGCCTTTTTCATCTGTCTCTCTCTTGCGGCAATCGCCTGTCTGTTGTTTGCTTTCAGAACCCTAAAAAGCACCCATTAAGTCTGCCCCTAAAGGGGCTTTAGGGGTATAAGTCTTCATCCACCCACAAGAGCCCTGTTAATGGGCAATCTTGCCTGCAGTTGCCATCTTGGTATAAATCGGAATTGGAGGGCGTCCAGCCAATCAGAACTGGAGGGCGTTCAGCCAATCAGAACTGGAGGGTGTTCAGCCAATCAGAACTGGAGGGCGTCCAGCTGATCCAGCAACCCTGCCCTAACCACAGGCCCCTCGCTTCTCTTCGGGCTGAAGCCAGGCCATCGAGTGCTAACAGCACCATTGAATGCCTGCTCGAACACAACAGTTGTTATTCCCGACAAGTGCCTTCTTCCAGCCAGCCCGAGAAGTGGGGAAGATTATTCATTTAGTTCTAAATGCAGTTTATTTTCTGAACTTGTTTCCGTTTGATTCCCTCATGTTTTATGCTCCATAATAAATTTATATTCTGTTCTACTTGAGTCGGTGAAACCTCAGAGGCATCTCTTGCAGTTACAGAGACTAACGATTAGCAGCTCAAAACGGAAGCATGTCCCAGACTTCCAGAGATAGAACCCAACCTCAACGGGGCAAAATGCAACTCTGAGGAAAGAGCCTGGCGCAGGTGGAGCAAGCGTGTTTGGTTTGGGGAGATCAGTTGGGCAGCTCCCGCTCTGCGCTGGCCTCTCCGCTGACCTCAAAGCTCCAGCAGGACCGTAACTGCTGGGGCGCTCTGAAACAGCAGGTGGAGGCTGGTTCTGGCCTCTTCCTACACTCCTAGATTTCTCTACCTGTTCTCCCCACAACTGGGCAGACTGACCGCAGGCTTTCCCACCTCTCAGTGTCAACAGCGTCACAACTCAAGCACACCCAGCTCTGTGGGGGAAATGAACAAGCACTGTGGGCGATGAGTTGATAGCTTAGGGTGGAGGCTTGTCGAAAAAAAGACAAAACCAGAAAATATCCTGCGCACTCATTTTTGCTTTATTTTAGAGAGGGCGAGAGGGGGTTGGGGGTAGGGCAGAGGGAGTGAGAGAATCTTCAGCAGGCTCCATGCCCAGCGCAGAGCCAAGGGGGTGGGGAGGGGTAGGGGTTTCCATCTCAAGACCTTGAGATCATGACCTGAACAGCAATCAAGAGTCCATCACTTAACTGACTCAGGCTCCCAGGCGCCTCTTCTGCCCATGTTCTTAATCAGGGAAGTTAAGTAAATTAGTTAAATTCCGACAGCGACAGACCCAGGGCCCTAGGCTCCCAGATCTAATTTCTGTGGCTCTCCCTCTATTTAGTACCCTTACTACTGTTCCTTTCTTCTTTTTTTAAGATTTTATTTAATTACGTGAGAGAGAGCACACGAGAGAGCGAGCAGTGGGAAGAGCAGAGGGAGATGAACAAGTTGACTCTGTTCCAAGCCCAGAGCCCAACCTGGGGCTCTAGCCCACGACCCCAAGATCATGACCAAAGCCAAAATCAAGAGCCCATCGCTTAACCCACTGAGCCACCCTGGTGTGCTTTATTACATTTGCCTCTCGTTTTTTTTCTTGCCCTTTTCCTCAGCAGTTTTCTCTAAATTTCTCATAATAACACGTCGTCTTACTTTTAATTTTGAAAAACAATTATCAGGCGCTGTATCATTTCGGGTATTTTCCTTTGGTTGTTTCAAAGAATTTCCCTTGATATTTCGTGTGCTGCCATTTCACTTCAGTGCGTCCAAGTGCAAAATTACTCTTTATCCTCAGCTTAAGGATTTCTTTCTTTCATAATTCTGGAAGATTCTCTGCCAATATCTATAGAACATTCCCTCTTCCTACCCTCCATTCTCTTTCTACGTCTACTTAGACCCTCCCCCCTCACATCATCCATGGGGTCTCAGCCTCTTTCTTGGTGTCCGCTTCTTCCTCTACGTCAACAGCCTAGGCTGATGGTTGAGGCCATGGATCCTAGGTTATGACCTCAAATTATGTTTTTGCTTTTCTTAAATTCTTTCCCTGTGTCTAAACTACGACTTCATCTGTCTATTGTGGTTTTCATTCCAATGGATGATTTTTTATTTCTAGAAGGTGTATTTGGTTTATTTTCTTAGATATGCCTATATTGTAACTTCCCCTTCTATCTTTATGATCGATGTTCCTTCCTTCATCTTATTGATCGTTTTAAATGTGACTAATTTGGAGCCTCTTTCAGCCTGATTTTGAAGCCTGATTATTGTGACTTTGGGTTTTCCTTCATGGTGCATGATTTCCTGGTGCGCGCTACATTTTTATTATCAACACGCCTTCAGCAATAGAAGTCAGGTGTGCCTAGCTATGAAAGTTTCCTAAAGAGTGGTTCTGTGACACCTTTTCTTGGGTACAAAATCAGTTCCAGCAGGACCTGTCTTTAATTTATCAACTTCCTTCATGCCAAGTTGGTATTATGCAGTGAAGAGAAGGGCCTTATGCACCCCAATGTTCATAGCAGCATTGTCCACAATAGCTAAATCATGGAAGGAGCCGAGATGCCCTTCAAACAGATGACTGGATTAAGAAGATGTGGTCCATATATACAATGGAATATTACTCAGCCATCAAAAAGAACAATTTCTCAACATTTGCTGCAACACGGATGGGATTGGAGGAGATAATGCTAAGCAAAATAAGTCAAGTAGAGAAGGGCGATTATCATATGGTTTCACCATATGGGTGAAAGGAAGATCGGTAGGAGAAGAAAGGGAAGAAGGGGGAGGGGTAAACAGAAGGGGGAATGAACCATGAAAGACTGTGGACTCTGGGAAACAAACTGAGGGCTTCAGAGGGGAGGGGGCGGGGGAATGGGATAGGCCGGTGATGGGTGTTAAGGAGGGCACGTACTGCATGGTGCACTGGGTGTTATACGCAAGTAATGAATCATGGAACTTTACATCAAAAACTAGGGATGTACTGTATGGTGACTAACACAATATAATAATAAAAAAATAAAAATAAAAATAAAGAAATCTGGGCTTCATTGTCTCTCAGGAGACACTTTTCTTCCTGATCTAAGCTCTGAGCAGAGAGAATCTTCCTTTTTGCTTCTCTAAGCTGGGAGAAGGTGTCCTGTTACTTGAGCCATCAATGAGGGGACATTCCTACCAGCCTCACATCCTGTGTATATAGGGCACATCTCCTGTCTTCATGAGTCTCCATCTGTATGTAGTTCTGGTCTCACACCCATACATCTCCTCCAAGCTCACCAGACAGGCTGTTTCTTCTTTACCTCCAGCACCCAGGCATTTTTTTCCTTCTTTTAGGCTTGGATATGTTTTGTTTTCAAATTGTGATTTTTTTTAAGTTTTACTTTGAAATAACATCAGATTTACAGAAGAGTTGCAAAAATAGTTTCAAGGATTCTTGTGTAATTCACCTAGTTTCCCCCACACCTTAACATGTTACCATACTTGCTTTATCCTTCCCTTTTTATGTACTTATGATTGCTAAATTGTGATATCTTTTAATCCATTTATTTGACGGNATGGGGGGGGGGGGGGGGGGAGAACACAAGCAGGGGGAGTGGCAGGCAGATGGAGAAGTAGACTCCCCACTGAGCAAGAAGCCCAATGCGGGGCTCGATCCCAGCACCCTGGGTTCATGACCTGAGCCAAAGGCAGACACTTAACCAACTTAGCCACCCAGGTGTTCCTAAATTGTGATGTTATGACCCCATACTTTTTGTTCTTCTTGTGGGAGAAGAACCACAATAAACATCAAATTGATCTCCCATAGTTAAGTGCTAGAAGTACTACAGGTCAGAGTCAAAAGGAGGAAAGGATTATAGGTCTCATTTCTAAGAAAGAGAAAAACTAAGGCTTCAAAACAAAGACTAGCTCAAGTCCACATAAATACAAAGTCCACGTAACTTTAAAGCCAGGATTCTAAGCTACTATCTCTCCTTCCCTTAAAACACACTGCCTGAAGCTACTCAGGGAGACAGACCACAAAACGCCCCATCTGACAGTTGCTGCGACTCCTCATATCACGACTAGAATGTAAATAAATTAGAATAGGTGTGCTTTTTCCATCAGCAAGTAATTAGGCAAGTCACACCTGCCTCAGGTTCATTTGTAGATACATTCTGGCTGCTTTCTGGGTTTTATACCTGTCTCTTTGGGCAATTAACAGACTCAGCTGAATTTTTTCTATGACTCACCTCAAAATGCCATATGCTCACAAAGGTACATGTACAGAAAAAGCAGCTGATGCCTAAAGTAAAAACATAAGCAAACACTAAGTATACAAACACTTCTGCTGGCATATATGCCTAAGATTTATATTCTCCTATGTGGCTTCCATCACTCCTTGAAATAAGCAAAACTAAACTAATTTCCTGTGGCATTTGCATTGAGACCAGAATGTCTGCATCCAAAGAATAAAATTTATTATCAGAGAGTGAGTCAGAGGTGTTATGACCTTCAGCTTCCTAAGTAAAGGACAACATGTCTAGCTATCACACATTCAGAGAAAAACTGTTATCTGGGATATGGAATATCACAAATTTATCAGATAAGAACTTAGTTGACTCTAACTCCATAAAACAAAAGTTTATGAAGTAAGTCTTCTTTTACTCCCCAGTCTTTCCACTTCCTTGTCCTATATGCTTTCAACATTGGGTCAGTCCATCCATTGACTTCCTCTCTTCCAACAGCCCTGATGGGCACTGATGGGGAAAAGCCCCCATCCACATAGACTGGAACCACACATATCCATGGTCTCCCTTGTCATTGGTCCTTAAGCCCCTCTCCATCACCCTTCTCTGTCACTGGTCAGTTATTCCTCCCATTCCCTTCGATGACACTTTCTACTTTGACCATTCTCAAAGTATTCTCCCACCCTACCCACCATCAGTGGATGACCTCATGTTACTCCAGGAAGAAAGTCAAGGTTGTCGGCAGTAACCTCCTTCTACTTGCTGATTCCCATATCCATAAACTTGTCTTTGGTTGTGTCTAAAACCCACTCTCTTCTCTTCAGTCTGGCAGAAGTTCCCATTCAATTGTTCATCAATTGTTCGTGATCAACCTAATGTAATTTCCTTCTAGCTTCTTCGGAACATCTCATCATCAGTCATTCCCAGTTTGGGCTGTGCAATCTCTTTTATTTCAAAGCTGGCTTCCATTCTGGCCAAAAGTTTTTAGCTTTCCCAAATGTTTCCATCTTTAAATAAAACAAGGGGGAAAAAAACAGCAAAAATCCGATATATAGATAGATAGATAGATAGATAGATAGATAGATAGATAGATGATAGATAGATAGATAGAGATAGATAGATAGACTCAATTCTAAATTCGAATTATTGCCCTAATGTTCTTTTCCTCTTTACAATCAAGTTTCTCAGAAGAAGACTATATCCACTGTCTTCTTTCCCACCAGCCAATCTTCCCAAGGTATGAAAACAAATCTCCTCTTCTTTTGCATCCTCAAGTGACTTGGCCTCACTGTAGTATCTGACAACTTTATTTACACTGAAAAATAAACCAAAACCATTCTCTATATCCCTCTCCCTTCTACTTGGAAGAAAACATACAAATAAAAAAGAATTCAGTGGAACTATTTTTGACCCACCCAAGATAGCTAAGAAAGAGATACTCATAGCTAGTATAGCCTGACAATTCTGCATTTGTTTCACAAGGAGGCAGGAAAATATCTTCTTCTTAAGGGAAAGAGTATCCATTGCTTATATGACAGAAATTGTTCTGACAGAAGAAAAGAAAAGTGCTCATCTTGACAAGGTGTGCTAGCTTCTCTGGGAATGATGAGGAAATCAACTATAGCACTTGTTCAAAGAGAGAACTAATAAAAATCGGAGCATCCATCCGTTCTCACTCATATGACCAGAGCTGAGCTCTTCTCACTGGGACCTAAGGAAAGCTCTTTAGCACCTATCTGAAGCCTTATGTGTTCAAATTTGGAAGGTTCAGGACAATGCAAGGAAATAGAACTTCCTGCTCATATGGAAAGGGCTAAAATTTTCTCAGGGAGCAAGAGGGGTACTGCCTTTGGGGGCCTGACTGTAGGAGATTCAGGAGAAAACTGTGAAGTAATTAAGAAGTAATATTTGAAGTAAAGGGTCATTGCTGTGAGACACCAGCTTTTCAATGTCTATAAGATGTTTCCACCCGGATGCAAGAGAGCAACTAAACCAGATAAAATACTAACATCCCCGTGCCCTCCATTCCCCACTCTGTGAGATCTGTAAGAAAATTGAGAAAAAGATCAGCCTACATTTCCACTTAGTCCAGTGTTTTGCCTGATAAAACAAATTGGGAGGTACTAAGAAAAGAGATATTAACTGATATGCTCATCTTGTCCAGGGGGTTGAGAAATGGTTGTGCAGGCTGAGATGGGGCGGGGGGGGGGGCCGACCGACTCAGTGGCACAACCATGCCAGGCTGGCAGTAGAGGCGACGACTCCTCAGGTGTGGGATCTGATTCCCCACCAGGTAAGTGAGCAAGTCACAGAAAAGGAGGGGCCCTGCCAAACCTGTGTTCATCCCTAATTCAAGCCCTCACTGTTCTCCTAAGCTCCAAGCAGATCTGCATGTCTACTGAATGCTATTGTCCTCCCTCTCACTCTCAGGACTTCAAAGGTTACCCATCTGATAGTAATTCACTTGCCCTCCCCTAAAAACTAGCTCCTCCTGCTGAATTTAGAGATTTGAAAAATGGTACCACTATCTATCCATGGATGCCATCTGCAGTCCCTTCTGTTTCTGGACCCAAACATTTCTCACGTGTTTCTTCCTCTTTACCTCCCATTTATACTAGTTATTTCCTACTTATGTGCTTACAAAAATCACTCCCCACCTCTCTCGCTGGTCTAGCCTTTCCATTTATCCTGCCTACTGATAGCAGAGTAACATTCCTGAGATTCTAGTTGTCAATAACTTTTTTTTTAAATCCAAACTCTTTAAGATTTCCAGACTGATTGTAGGGTAAAATCAAAGCTACTGCTTAGCCTGGTCTAATCTGCCTCCAAGGTCTGTCACCTGCCAACCTGCTAATGTCATGGACTAGCACCCTCCCCTTTGTCCACTTGGCTCCATTCACCCTTGCTTCCTTTTCATTCCTGGAACACACTAAATTCATTCCTGCTACATGGCTTCCCAGAGGTTGCCCCCTCAGCCTGTGACCTCTAACCCTCTTCCGCACACTCCACCCCACCTCACTCACCTTCTCAAATAGCACATCTTTGTTGTTAGGGCATTGGCCTAAATGTTGTCTCTTCAAAGAGGCATCCTTGTCTAATGGAATTACCACTACCAACCCACCTTACTCTTTATCATTTATCACTTCAACCTCCTTATTTTCTTTAGGGCTATTACCACAGCCTGTGACTATTTACTTCTTTGTTTACTGTTTTATTGACTGCCCCCTCCCTTAGTCTGAAAGCTCCAGAAGGTCAGAGACCGTATCCATATATTTAATACTTGATATAGTCCCTGACACCTAACAGACGCCCAATATAAATTGGTTGAATGAATGATGAATGAATGAATGCAGGCTGTGAGATGTTCATGGCTGCCTCACGCCAGTGGACTTTTGCTCATTATTGTCCCTCAACCTAGAGAAGGCCCTCTGCCCACTCCACTATACTGGGGAATGCCTATGCCATTTCCACACCTTAGTGCTAGCATCATTACCTCTTCCAAATCTCACCTGATTTCCTCCTTCCCTCCCATGTGCCATTCTCAACTCCTCCCATTATATAACACCTCTAATTTGCATAAGCATCTATCATTATGCTTGCAATACTGAAGCATACTATTTGTGTGTTTCCTCTTAAGGAAGCATTATTGCGTAAGGATAAAGACAACGTCTTCATCATCACTGTATCCATAATACCTAGCCCAGTGCTGGAAACTAAGTAAGCACTCTTACAATGATTTTTGAATTACCAAATGAATAACTGAATGAAACATGCTGTGATTCTATTTTTTTTAAATAACACATGAAACATCTCACTGTAGAAATTATCATACGATCTTCGCTATACACATCGTCACCCATTACTTGGGGTGCTAAGATGTACAACAGTGCAACAAATAGGTTAATACCTAATAAATCACATCCCTTCCAAAAGCATGGCATCTCAGACTGCCAAGAGAAAAGGAGAAATACCATGAAGAGAGGTCAGTAGCAAGTCCATTAAGTTTGCAAAATACTATGTAAAACTGAGCACCAATGGTCCATGACCTCAGTCAAGCAAAAGGAATCGTTCCAGAGGTCACACTGGCAGTGCTGAACATAGACACTGCCAAGCAAGGTGGAGTCAGAGGTATTCACCTTTTGGAGATTAATTTTTACACCTGGATGAGAGGTATCACTATTAAACCCAAACACCCAAACACATTTAGCACAAAGGTCTGAGTAGGGCTTTGCACTCACAGTTACTTAACTTCTAATGCCCTTGTCTCTAGCCAGAGTACCCTTAGCATCATCTGCCAATCAAATGATCTCCTTTCCTAACAGTGGACGGAGCTTTATCAGATGCCTTTTTAACTTAATGATAGACAATATCAAAGCTCATACAGTCATTTTACAATACAGTGAATTGTTGATTTTTTTTTCCAAGCATGGAGTCTGCTTGACATGTTTTACATCAATTACTAATGTTATTCAGGTGTCTATATCACTATGGAAAAGCCAAATACTTGATTGCTTCTAAAGCTATTTGGCACACATCACTGTATTGATTCCCACAATCACTCTGATGAGAAGATATGACAAATATTTGTCAGGCTTCCATTCCTAGCACTGTGGTAGATAAGACAGCTTCATTCAACCTCCCCACAGAAGCAAGGGAAATGGCAGACAAAACACAAAGCATCACCACACTGGACTGAGAAAGGAAATGTGCTGTGTACCAAAGTGAAGTGAAACCAGAAAACCTTGGGAATAAGTGAGTGTTGAAACCATCTCTGACCCTGAGCATTTTCTGCCAACCCCTCAAGAACCTGAATTTCTGCTTTAACAACACACATGGCCCAGGAGATAGAAGAAGCCAATGTCTGGCCAAGGTGTGGAATTTAATAGGACACACTGCAAAAAGCTGGTACTTTGAAGGGCTACTCATATCATACAAAAGTGAACCAAAAGCAAAACCCTTTCTCAAAGGGGAGAGCAAGAAAAATGACTTGATTCTGGGGCTTCTCTGAACAAGTGTCCATGGTTTTTTCAGTCCAAAACTGTACCTATGTGGTTTGAAAGCCCTCAAGGCAAGAATTTAAGGTGCATCCATGTTGAGAGGGCTGCTGTGGGTGACTGTCAGATGCTGCCAAGAGGAGCCTCAACTCAAATTACAATGTGCCCCTCAGATGCAGTTCCAATTAAATGGGCACCTTACAATCAACAGTCATAAAGCATACTAGATATGAGGTACCACATAGAAAAACAGCAGAAGGACAAAAATTTGGCTCTCCAGATACATACACTATTGGAAATAGATAAACCAACTAAATACAAACCTGAAGAAAATTTAAGGTAGAGATAATATTATCAGAAAAAATTCTTTTTGAGGCACTTAAGATAAGAAGGTCACTACATAATGACCAATGTTTCAGCTAGTTAGGAAAATACAATAAATTATAAATTTATATGCAACTAACAACATAGCCTCAAAAATAGGTAAAGCAAAATTTGTTAACTAAACGAGGGAAGATTAACAACTCAGTCACCACAATGGGAAATCTTAGCACAGTTTTCTTAAATATTACAGGTCAATCATTCAAAAAGAAGTTATTCAAGATATAGGAGATTCAAATATATACATATGTGTGTGTATACATACATATATATATATAAAATCATGCATTCAATAGTTGAAATATACACATTACTTTCTTGCAGATATTTACAAAATTCACCCAATATACCAGGCCATTAAGACAGTCCCAACAATTGTTAAAGGTTGAGTGACAGGCAGATGACATTCTCTATTCATAATAAAGTTAATTTAATATCAGTATCAAATAAATAACTAGACAAATACCAACTATATGAAAATTTAAAACAAGCTACTAAGTAATTCATGAGTCAGAAAACAAATAATAATGGATAGTTTAGTAGTAACAGAAAATGAAAATACCACATAGAAATGCCTGTAGTATAGAGCTTAAGTGGTCCTTATAAGGAAATGGCTTGCCTTAAATGCTTGTAAAAACATTTAGTATTTGAAAAAGCATAAAAGAATATGACATAAACAATGTTAACAATGAAAATAAAGACATGATTACACAAACTGAAACTTTTAAACAGATTAAATAAAAGGACATATAATCACAGTTATGCCAACAATTTAAAAAGCTTAGATACATTACAGGGAAAGAAAAGACAACTTATCCAACTTGTATCAAAAAGAAATAGGGAAGCCAAAACAAATTATTGAATCAATAAAGGAAGTGAATTAGTAGGTTACAAACTCCTCACAAGAAAGCACCATAATCTAGAGGAAATGTAGAAGAAAATTCTCCCCGGATGTGTAGGAAAAATACCATTCTAATGTTACACGAACTCTTCCAGAGAACAGAAAAAATAAATAAACAAAAAAGAATATGCCCTCATCTCACTTTAAAGGAGAAGCACAGCCTTGATAACAAAAAACAAGGAGAGCAAAAGAGAGGAAAATTACAAGCCTCTTCCAACCATGGACATATACAGAAATCCTAAATAAAATAAAAGCAAATTTAATCAAGCGATGTATAAAAAAGATAATATGTTATGACAAATGGGTTTATCCCAGGATTGCAAGTTCAGTTTAATATTAGAAAATCAATTAATGTGATTTATCTCAATAACAGATTAAAAGGGAAAAACTCTCTGATAATCACAATAGATGTGGAGCGAAGCATCTAATACAATTCAACATCTATTCATATTAAAAATCTTTTAGCAAATGAGGAACAGGAAGGCAATTTCTTATCCTCATAAATGAAACACACACACATACACACACACACTCTTTCAGTAAATGTCATACTTAATGATGAAATGTTCAAAGCATTTCTTTTAAGATCCAGAACAATACAAAAATGCTCACCATCACCATTTCTATTAAACAGTGTTCTGAAAGTCCAAGTCAATGTATTAAAAACATGAGAAAATAAAAGCTAAAACACAGAAATAAATAAATAGTGACTTCACCAAGAAAAAACGAAACAAAGAAAGAAACCACAACTTGCAGAAGGCACCCTCACTTAAAGGAAAGATAAGATGTGGCCAACCGAGCCATGATGTGCATCATAGATCATATTAGCTCAAACTCTTTTCATACCAGTTTATCTGGGTCCATATATCCAAGATAAAACCACATAAAAAATGATCTAACAGAATCTCTATGTGAACTTATATGTTCTAAAGCTACAGTCTCTGACTATTCCAGCAACATGGCTTACCCATTCAGACCAATCCCTGCCAAGATAATCGATGACCAACACCCGCCTCCAAACCCTATAGATACCCTCCTACAACTTCCCTTTCAAAATGATTCTCCATTCTCTCCTGCTGCAGCAAGCTTCTCCATCTAGCACTGTGTGACTCCAGGTCTGGCTCCAGTGGTCTCTGGGCCCCAGGTTTTATTAAGAGCTACACAGATCTATGTGGATGAACAGCCAAACACTTCAGTAAAAGATGAACGTCAAAGGAGAGCACTAGAGCAAGGCTCCAATAATTAAAACATCAAAGAGGCAAAATGAAGCTACATATTTTAAATGAAATATATGTGGTTAAACTATAAATAAAGCAAAGAAATAATTAACACTAGATTCTGAGGGAATAAGAAGGATAAGACTTGGGAAAGACACGCAGGGGACTTCATAGATTCTGGTAACATTCTATATTTTTAACAGGGGTGGTAGGCAAACGGGTGGTTATTTTATTCTTCAATACTCAACATACACATATTATAGATTGCATTGTACATATAATATGGCTCGTGGTTTTAAAAAAATTATATTTCCAAATGAGAAAATGGGGAAAGTGTTGGTTAAATGGTTTGCCCAAGCTAGCACAGCTAATGAGAATATAAAACCTTTGATGACAGAGATGTGTGCACTGCTGGATTCCAATGCCCAGAACGGAATGTTTCATGAAGCAGACCCAGAACAAATGCTTGTTTGACTAAATGGAGAAGCTAGAACCCATCTATTCACTATCCATCCATTCCTCCCACTCATGATACCATGATGCCTAAACCAATAAGTTCCAAGAGGAAGTCGGTATCAATGCTACCATCAATGACCTTGCCATTTAAATATGGTGTTTATATTCTATAATCTATTTTAATAACTCGTTGGCCCAAATCCAGCCCACCCCAAATTTCATAAAGCTTTACTGGAACACAACTGTGGCCATTCATGTATGTATGTATTCGTGTATGTAGCTGCTTTTGCTTCACAAAGTCAAAGTTGAATAGCTGAGGCCGAAACCATCTGGCCCACAAAGCCTAAAATATTTACTATCTGACCCTTTATAGAAAAAGTGTGTCAGTCCTGCCCTATTTCATTATGAATACTAACTCAACCTTTCTCTCAAAGCTAGCCCCTGTTGTGCTCCACGGGCCTGGCAAGTTCTTCAGCCACTGGGAGTTTTAATTTCCTCATCTTGCTCATGAGAGAGAGAGTGGTGCAGATTCATCACTAATAATGCCTGGAAGGAGACAAATACTGCTCACAAGGATTGCTAATTTCCACACCTAATTTCTCTGACGTGGTTTAGAAATGATTCTTCTTTCTCATTGCTTCTTTATTTATCTCTCCCTTGTTCTTTATTACCAAGGAAGTCTGTGTGGATATTGTTTTCCTTTTTTTTTCTTTTCTTCCAAAAACCCAGCTCCCTTCCTACCTAACTCCCACCTCAGGTCATCACTTCTGTTTGTGACATCATGACCAGCTGCTATGGAAACACATGAGCTAGAGATTAGGTTGATTTAAGGTGTTTGTGGAGACCTCCTTTAAGAAAAGTACTGAGAGACTGAATTCATGCACATCTCCTTGGAAAGAAAGATATGAGAAGAAGGGGAAGCAGGAAACGGATGAGACGCAGGAGGTACCAAAGTGCATGTTTATATGTGTTGTGGCTGAATATGGCAACAGGGAAGTTTGCAGACTGGTGGCTGGGGAGGCTGACGTCTTCTGTCTGTCCACAGGACAGCTCACAGCCCTGAAAGTCCCAACCATCATCATACCTGAGAGATCTTCTTCTCTCAAGACTGCATTGTTCTGGCAAGGATCTTCATCCCTTGGAGGGCACAATAGGAAGGCAATAGGACTCATAGCCAACTAGGTAAGATCCGAGAGGAGGACACACAGTGACTTGACTAAATTGAGATTCACAAAGTAGAGCTCAGACTGGAGCTACCAACACAGTAAAGGAAGATACGAATCAGGATGAGACAGAAAATGTGATGATGTCATCCCTATATCCTCTGACCCATTACCTCCTTTCCAGGAAAATGCTCTTGACTTACAGATGCAATCATGTCAGATAGGAAGAGCATATCAGCCTGCCGAAAATCAAGGTACCCAACAATTGTCAAATCTTCCAAAGCAGGATCACTTCCTCTGAGGCAAATTCTGACAGACACTCCAATCACAAAATGGCTGACCTGGTGTGAAAACCAGGGCAGTCATCTTCAGAGCCCCACTCTCTTCATCCCTATGTTAACTGTGTGTGCCTTTGCACCTGTGCCATAGATGCATGTACTTATTTGGCATAACTGTGTGAGAGAGAAAGAGAATCTAGCAAAAATGAACTAAGCACAACTCAGAAAATGAAAGTTCAGGAGAACTGTGAAGGGTCTCTGGAGGATCTCTTCACTTCAAAAACGAACTGAGATTTATCTCAGCTCAGAAACAGCAGTTGACTCTATTGAGAGATTGCTTTCACACAATCGGTTTCATTAGGACACATCTCCCTGTAGTTCTGTCTAAACTCTCTCCGCTAACATAATGGGACCTTTTCAGACACTCGCCATGGGTCCACCCATGGTAGACAAGCCAGGTATAAGGAAAGGGGTAAGGAATACAAGGAAATCCATCGTCTCTGCTAAAATTAGATACATTTGGATTCGTTTGGACAACATGAATAAGACAGAATGCTTCAGTCTCTGCCCAAAGGTGTCCCTTAACTTGGTGTATCGAAAATAGACTCCCCCCCCCAATGGGAGCTTCAGGCTGTTTGAGACAGGATGTCGTATAATTCTTGCTACTTCCTGCCCATGGGTACTGTCTGAGCTTACAAAGAGGAAATGTTATGTTCTCCTCCTTGGCCAATGCCAGTTGGGAAATAAATACTAGCTGTAGTATGCCCAGACAAAATGAGTAAGAGGGGAGCAGAGTACTAATTTTTACTGAGTACCTACTATGTACCTGGCATGGTGCTTTATATGCACAGAATTTTTTAAATTTTGCCACAGTCACAGGAAAAAATATTCCTGAGAAGAAACTGAGGCTGGTTCTGTCGAGGTTGCCCAGTGGTCAGCGTTTTTACAGCAGCCTACCCAGCTACTGTGAGGGGAAGTCCAGATTTGTGTACAGATCAAAATGACTCAAACACATGCTTGAGCTGTAGCTCTTGACATTATCTTTGGCCAGCTTCTCTTTCCACTTGAGTCTCACCCTGCACCCCTCAATTCAGAAGGCTGTGGGTTAACTGCGGAGTGAAAATGGCACCCAAAGTGGACAACTACACCAGCTTACAACAGACAAGGAGGACAGAGTGAGAGAATGTTTACATGAGCCATTTAACAAGGCCCTCCTCTTAGACATCCTGTTCAGAAAATTGACCTTACAGTGCTAATCCTCAAGACTACTTTATGAGGGTGATAATGCCCCCATTTTACAGACGAGGAAGCTGAAGCTCAGGGAAAGTGTAAGCCACTTTCCAAAATCCACGCAGAGAATCCAGGATGCCAACCCAAGTCTGATGACAAACCTAGGCTTTATCTCTAACTCTGTCAAAATGTCTTCTTTCCTAGAAATTTGCACTTGACAACATGCAGTTTTTATGGAATTCACACACACACACACACACACACACACACACACACACAAAGATAGAGCTTAAAGATTAGACCTTATTTCTTACTCTGCTGGTCTCTGGACCAGGTGTTGGAGATCAAAGAGGGGTCCTACTGGGGAAGCAATCTCTCAGGGGAGCCAGTTGCTGTTCCAGCGGGAGCCCATCCTAGAATGAAAAGCTCCTACCATGTGAAGAACTAGAGGTGGTGACAACGATACCTGCCAGGGTGTCTCCAATAAATTCCAGTCCGGTCCTTCCACAAAGGCTTTAGGAAAGGGACTCACAATGTAGGAAGGGACAATGGGACTTCTCCAAACTGGCTCTTGACCTCCAAATGTCACCCTCCCCTTCAGCATGAAATGTGAATCCATTGTGCTGCCATAACCAGGCTGGCCTTGGGATCCCTGTGCCCTCCGTTTATGCTTGACCTCAAGTATGGACTCATTCCCAACTACTCCTGCCTTGACTTCTCTGATGCAGCTGACAACCAGGCAGGGTCTCTGAAGCAAGATTTTACTAACCTGCAAAAATAACCAAATGGAGCTAGAATGGGAAGCAACATGCAAAAGACTAACCTGGTTTAGGTGGAATAACTCCTCTTCCTCAGCCCAAGGCCCCTCTAAAGCGCATTTTCCTGAATAACCCCCATGCTTCCTGTCCCTAACCAACAGAGGTCCAATCCTTCCACCAGAATCCCCAAATACCTTTGGGCATATCCAAACCTCAAAGACAGATGCACTGAACTCCAGAGGGACAGGAGTGATATCTACATGTCCATTGTCTGATTCAGTTAGTGGCACAAAATAGGGGTGCCCTCTCTTAGACTAACTTTTTGGTATGATCTCAGTAGAAAGGGAAGGTTGTCTCCAATGTCAACCCCAGTGGTGACTGACTAGTACATTTCCTTGATTTTAGAAGTTCCAAAGAGTTGTTCTTCCCACAAGTCATAAGGGTCATCTTGCACATTGTCTATTTTAATTCCCTCTCTGAGGACCTCCCTCTTCCCCCAGACAAATGACAATGGGAGCACGCATCTCTTTCAGGGGCCACCCCACTCCCCAGAGGTTTGGCACGGTCTTACTCAATAAGCAGAATCCATCGGCTTCTGGCTGTGATGTCACCTACCTCGTTTAGTAAAGCTCAATATCCAATTCTGGCATGGTGCCCTCCAGCTCTGCCTTTTAATTCTTACAGCCTTGACTCTTAAAAAGTCAAACGCCTGCTCCCATTTATTAAATAATACAGGGTTGAGAAAGCCTAGCTCATTCTGACCAGCTTTGAACTAAAGATAATCTTACTTCATTAAAAACCCCATCAGCTTTATCTCTAAAGTTATTCCAAGAAAAGTGCTAAGAGTATTTCATAATTAACATGTGGCAGCAGGTGCTGTGAACAAAGCAGGCACAATTATAATAACTTGAAGTCAATAATTCATAAACGATAATGTATTATTAATCAATTATTGGGGCCTGAACAACATTTAATGAGATTAAGCTGATTGCCATGCTGAACTCTTGGATACATATTGATTCAATCAGAGTGCTTAATTAAACTACCTAAGTTGCCCACCAAATCATTACATCGCAGCTTGTTTCAAAGAAGGGCTATTTCTATTCTACTTTCCTTCCTTGTGAATTAGGAATTGTTATTTATTGAAAAGAAATCAAGATAAGGATTCTTGGTTTTCATAACAACTTAAGAAATGACCATATGATCTGGCTATATTTCTTTTTAATTATAAAAAATAAATGCTGTTTGTACAAGTGTACCCAGAGTGCAATTTGGTATAGATGAATTCTTGCTTTTTCCCAAACAATCCCGAATCTTCATAAACAGGGCTGCATTACATACCTGAACAAAAGTAGTTGCTTATGATGCTCTATTTTAAAGACCAAAACACTGAGCTTCCAAAAAATGAAAACCCCCCACAAAACAGTGAAATGAATTGTGATTTGAATTCAAGTCCCCCCCCCCATTCCTTTCCTATCCAAAAGTGGCTCCAAAACCTTAAATTAAGCTTCAGTCCGCTGAAAACCACAGGGCCCTAGCCATTCTACAGTATGAGTTTCCAGTAGCATCTTCCAGAAGCTGAAAGCGCCTTCCCTAGCAGCTGAGAGTTTTCAGAATCACTCATCACAACACAATGCCTACGTCCCTGTCTTGTTGACATGCAGGTCCTTCTTTCGCTTGTCACATTGCTAATGATGGGAGTTACTTATGTTGAACATTGAACAAAATGTTTTTTTGCTCCGTGTTCCACCCCAGCGATCCTGCCTGAGGGGACACAGTGACAGCTCTGTCGGAGCACCCCGGGGGTACAGGGAGCCCTGCTGGTCTTTCTAATTAGGGTTTTACCCTGTCAGTCGTGTGAATAGCCACTTCCAACCCAGATGCGCATCACTATGTGTTGCGGATGCCCCTGCCCTGTAAAAATCTGGGATGTCAGAATCCACAGCTGCCACCTGGACTCAACGTTCAATGAGCCACAGAAAATCAGCTGCAGGGAAGGTACACAGAGAACACTGGGGCACCGCTGATTCCCTCTGAGTTGTGGTGTGCGAGCTCCTAATGCACTCATCTGTTGCTGGGGAAAGGCAACGCTGCACACACCAGCTTGAGGGGAGAACTCCATCACAAGATCATTACCAAGGTGGCTACGGGCGTACATTTTAATTATCACATTTTGGGCAGTTAATATGCCCAATGACGCAGCCATGCTCCTGAATGTCTCCTGTGACTGGAAACGGTGGAGTGATCTCCCAGCTATGGCCTCAAGAGGCTCGTGCTTACACAAGCCTGTCTGGCCAAACGACTTCCTTGTTTTACAACTTTGTTGAGGAGAATGGAGATATAGAAAATGGAAATTGGAAAATGTATCAACGGCATCAGTTTTCCTCCACCTACATCCAGCCCCTATTTGTAAGAAAGAGAGGATTCTAATACTCTAGGCATTCTGTAAGTCATGCTTGCGGGGTGACAGTGCATGTTTTGTTTTGGAGTGAGAGGGAGTCCCTGCGATCAGAATACTCACCACTCACATCTACCAGGGTGGAGTGAAGGATCCCAGTAGGTTCATGAACATTAATTACAGAAGAGCAGCTACGATCCATCTCCAGGTTCTGCTCCCTCTCTCTATTCTGGCTTTTTGAGAGCATGGGGAACACTGACCAGCAATGCTGAGAATCATTCACTGTCCCACTCACACTAAATACACCTGCCCTGCAAGTTACAATTTAGACACTTCACTATGGGGACCAGAACACTCTCTACCAGTTCCAAGGGAACAAAAGTTCCTCCCACAGCTGGAGTTACCTCAAGCAAGCCTCCCGGGGGGCAGAACAACAGGGAGAGATTAAATAACACATCTTTTTAAGGTTTCTGGTGTTGACGTCCTTGGATGCAGATGGCTGAAATCAGGCAGAGGTGCCTCTCGGTAAATCAGTCATCTTTAAAGCAACAAAACAAAACCAAAACAAACACTCTTCTCATGATAGTCATGAGGTCAAAGAAAATAAAAAGTGCTGGAGAGAATGCGGTCCCTTTGTCGGATTCTAAATTCAGAAATTCCAAAATCACTAAAATTCTTACTTTCTCCTGGGGGGGGGGAGTAAGTATTCCAAGAGTCAGAAAAGAAAGAATATTCTTTCAAGAGAAGTAATGTCAATTCTAAATATAGAAGAGCAGATATGCTGTTTCAGATTCACAAACAGACTTTCAAATTCATCTTATCTATTACAGTAAACAAAAAAAAAATAGTCTTTCATTTTCCCTTCTAATAGAAAGAGGTAGCATGTAAAGTGGAAAGATCAAAGAGTGAGAACCTCCATCTCCAGCAGAATAATAGACTAAATATTCTGAAAAATCCTCTAAACAAAACAACCAAAAGGCTAAAATAAAATATTTGTTTCAAAAGTCATTTTTAATGCATTGCTGAGCCGCTCTCTAAAAAGGAGAAATCTGTAGATGCCAAAAACAAAGCGGGGGGGGGGGAACCTTTATAAGGTAAGCAAACATCAAAGCATACTTTCTCCCTGAGGGTTTCTACCAAGCCTTGGAGACCTTGAGCTTCTGCTTTGAAGCCTGCAGGAGATGGGGGGGGGCGGTGGGGGATGTGAAGCATAGGGCTCCCTCATGGCCGGACAACCAATAGGAGATTCCTGCATAAAGCTGAGACTCCAAATGTCTTCACTCTCAACTCCCAGAAAGGGACAGCAAGAACAATGTGCTATCTCAAGTTTTCCCTATGGATATCCACCTACAAGCAAATTTTCACATACATTCGAATGCATGATCTATATCCATATGTGGCCCCCCAAATCTGAGGCAAGTAATGCAGTCATCTCAATTTGCTAGCATCCTCAGGTGACGAGCAGAAGCCAATACAAATGCTCTCTTAAATTAAGCAGCCTCAATTCAAGCCTTGAAGATTTTTCCACAGATAAAATTCCAAGTAATGTAAGTGACTTACTGTCAAAAATCACAGAACAAAACAGGAAACAAAGCCCCATGAGTGAGAAGCAACCGAAAGGAGACTGAGAATAAGAGAGACTTGAGATACTAAATTTATGGAAACCACATAAAATAACTACCCAGCACATTAAGAGATAAAATAAATTTGAGATACGAGCAAGGAATAAGGCTATAAAAGCAGAAACACTGATGTAGAAATAAATTTCTAGAAGTGAAAAATCTAATAATTGAAACTAAAAAGTCAATAGAGAGAAAGATGTTCAGTGGAGAGCCCAAGGGTAAGAAGTCCCACCAATAGAAAAATAAGAGACTACTTTAAACAACCTTCTCAAGAAAACATGTTGAAAGCCACTGGAGAATACTACTCCCATCCTACCAATTAAAAAGTTAAATAATCCATTCATTATAATTTTCCTTGAACCTGTCAGAAGTTAAAATGACAAAGCAGACAAGTGAACTGAATTCCATAGTGGTAAATCCCTATAAGGATAGACACACAAACTTTTCATCTTTCTTGAAATACAGAAGGAAAGAGGGGGCCACTTCATTAGAAAGTAAAATTTTAAGAGATTCCTGAAAGCCATGTGTGGTATACTGCATCAAGTAGAAGCAATCGAATACAAGGGGAGTTCACACTAACTTGCGAACTCTTCTCTTTGGATCAGTTGTAGGGCAGGAGAATGAGAAGAGCTCCCCCTACAGGCACACACAATGGCACCGGCTGGTAAAAGGTCAGTTGCCACTGATGGGACAAGAAAAATACCACCTGCTTCTTTGGCTCCTCTCCTACAAAGCAAAACCTTACACTGCTGTGGGAGGAGCAGCCCGTCTGTCCCTCCGAACCCAGGATAGTACCTCGTGCTTCTGAGACAGGGGTAGATGCAAGAGTTGTCTGTCCCTGGGGGAGGAAACAGAGTGCAGCCTTAGGTCCTTAGTTATGCAGACATACTAGTGATGGCTCAGGGTGGTACAGGAACACTGAGCACTTCCCCTACACCCCCCCCCTGTTCCCCATCCCCCACCTAGCAGGCTCTCTGCTACCTCCAATAGCAACCACCACTGGAGGAAATGGAAGCCTGCAGCACACTAAGAGTAATGAGAAGAACAAAACCCACTCCTGACCAGATCCACTGCACTCCACATTGACAGAAAGAGGCAGATCCATTTCTGAATGTAAATAGTATCGGTCTCATTCTCAACTGTTCTTCTACCATTCAATTAAAAAAAAAAAAAACACGCACTATCAAGAAATAAAGCAGAGGGGCTCCTGGGTGGCACAGCGGTTAAGCGTCTGCCTTCGGCTCAGGGCGTGATCCCGGCGTTGTGGGATCGAGCCCCACATCAGGCTCCTCCGCTATGAGCCTGCTTCTTCCTCTCCCACTCCCCCTGCTTGTGTTCCCTCTCTCGCTAGCTGTCTCTATCTCTGTCGAATAAATAAATAAAATCTTTAAAAAAAAAAAAAAAAGAAATAAAGCAGAAACAGGTTCAGAGAAGATTTCAACGCTGAAATTAAATAGGAACTTTCGAAGAAATATGATTAATATGTTAAAGGATCACATGCGAAAGAAGGAAAATGTAAATAACCTGATGGGGAATTTTAGCAGGGAGAAGGAAACTATTAAAAAAAAAAATCAAGGGGCGCCTGGGTGGCTCAGTTGGTTAAGCGTCCGACTCTTAGTTTCAGCTTGGGTCATGATCTCAGGTCGTGAGTTCAAGCCCCGTGTCAGGCTCTGTGCTCAGCGGGGAATCTGCTTGAAGATTCTCCCTTTCTCTCTCTCCCTCCCTCTGCCCTTATCCCTGCTTGCAAGCGCACTCCGTCTCTCTAAAATAAATAAATCTTTTTTTTTAAAAGGGGCAAGTGGAAATTCTATAAATTTTTAAAAATTATATCAAATGTGAATGTTCTTGGTGGGCATACTGGAAGATGGGATAGATAATGAAATAATCAGTGAATTTAAAGAAAGGCCAATAAAATCATGCAAACCTAAATAAGCAGGGGGGAAGAATGAAAGAAAAAAAAAACGGAACAAAGCATTCAAGAACTGTGGGAAAACAACACAAAAGTGTCTAACATATATATAATCAGGGTCCCGGCAGGGGAAGAGAGAATGAGGCAGAACACGTATTTGAAGAGATAAAGACTAGACTTTTTCAAAAATTAATGAAAAATAAATCACAGATACAAGTAGCTTAGAGAACTTTGAAGTGATATCTAAATGACAGATTGATAAATATATATATATATATATATATATATCACACCTACATAGGTCATAGTCAAAGAGATGAAAATCAAAGCTAATGAGAAAATATTGAGGACAACCAGAGAAAAAATAAAACACTGAAGAGGGAAAAGCAAAGATAAGAATTATAGCATAGTTCTTGACAGCAACTATGCAGCCAGAAGACATTATAGGAACATTTTTAACATACTGAAGGGGAAAAAAAAACAAACCTGTCAACCTAGAATTCCAAACTCAGGGGATTAAAACAAACAAACAAAAAAACAATAAAACAAACAAAACAACAAAACAAAAACACTTCCAAAATAAATGGAAATATAAAAACTTTTTTCATAAAAATAAAAACTCAAAAAGTTATTGCCTGAAGACCTGCCAACAATCCGAGAAATATTTAAGTTCTTCAGAAAGAAGGAAAAATTGCAGGTGAAAAACTGGATCTAAAATACAGAAATAAAAGAGACCCAAAAGGATAAAAATAAAAGAGATCATATGCATTAGTTCCACAAATTTGGTGGCTCAAAACAACCCCACAAGTTAATTCTCTTACGTAGTTCTGAAGTTCCGATGTATGAAATCAGTTTCAGTGAGCCAAAACCAAGGGGTTGCCAGGTGGTGCTCCAACAGGAGGCTCTAGAAAAGAATCCATTTCCCTGCCTTTTCTAGTGTCTAGAGCTTCATTCTTTCATTCCTGAGATCATGACTTTTTCCTCAAAGACAGTAGGGTAGTACCTTCTCTCTTTGCCTCTGCTTCTGCCCCGTGACCTATTTGCAGTC
The DNA here is from genome assembly GCF_002007445.2 of Ailuropoda melanoleuca. Taxonomy (NCBI): domain Eukaryota; kingdom Metazoa; phylum Chordata; class Mammalia; order Carnivora; family Ursidae; genus Ailuropoda; species Ailuropoda melanoleuca. The sequence continues at coordinate 8,783,655 of NC_048226.1, forward strand.
TCCTTCTGCCCCTTACTCACAAACACGCTTGTGACAGCATTTGGCCCCAGCCAGATAATCCAGTAGAGCATCCTCATCTGGAGACCCTTAATTTCATCATATCTGCAAAGTGTTGGCCATATAAGGTATCACTCACAGGTTCTAGGATATGAATATGGATTGGGATTCATTAGGATATGACTCTCTTGGGGAGAGGAAAGGCCTTATCCAGAGTATCACAATATAAAAACACTTCCCAACTCATTTTCTGAAGCTACCATTATCCCGATACCAAAACCATACAAAGATATTGCAAAAAGGGGCGACTAGGTGGTGTGATTGGTTAAGGGTATGTATGACCCTTGGTTTCAGCTCAGGTCGTGATCTCAGGGTGGTGAGATCGAGCCCTGCATTGGGCTCCCTGCTCAGCACAGAGTCTGCTCAAGTTTCCCTCTCCCACTACCTCTGCTCCTCGTTCTCTCTCGCTCTTGAATAAATAAATCTTAAAAAAAAAAAAGATATACTGCAAAAAAAGGAAACAAATCAATATTCCTCACAAACATGAGGCAAAATATATTCCAACCAAATGGAGTTTTTTCTCAAAAAAGAATATACTTATCTTGATGAGCACTAAGTAATATATGGAATTACTGAATCACTATACTGTATACCTGAAACTAATATAACACTGTATGTTAACTATACTGGAATTAAAATTAAAAATAAAATAAAAATACAAGGTTGGGTCAACAACTGAAAATCAAACAATATAACTCACCATATGAACAGGTTAAAAATAAAAGTCATATGATCATTTATGCTAATTCTCAGCAAACTAAAAGTACAGCTCAACTTTCTCCAGGATATCTATGAAAGAGCTACTAATAATACCATAGTTAATGGTAAATGACTAGTTTCCCTCTAATCAAGAACAAGAACTAGTATCTCCTCTCACCTCTATTAAATATTATATTGGAGATCCTAAGCAGTATCATAAGGCAAGAAAAAAATTTAAAAATAGAAAATGAACAAAAGAAATAAAATTCTTTATTCACAGTCAACATGCATGTGTTGCATGCTAAAAATTAAAAAGAAAAAAAAACTACCCAAAAAGCTACAAAAGTAAAAACGTTAGCAAAGTCACATGAATCAAAGTTGATACACAAAAATCCATTGTACTTTCATATACTGGCAATAAAAAAAATGAAAATGTTTGCCATTTACCATAGCATCAAAGGTAAAATACATGGGGGTACATCTAAAAAATAAATGTAATAAGTTTATACTAAACACTACATTAACACTAAAGAAAGAAATTAAAGAAGGCCGATGTAAATGGTGAGATATACCATATTCATGGGTAGGAAAACAGAATATTGTTAAGATTTCAATTCCTCTCAAATTTCAAAATCTCCGTAGGCTCTTAAAGACGAAAAAAATAGAGAAAGAACCTCAGTTCTTGATCCACGTCTCATAGTACATACTAAAATCAACTTGATATATACTTAAATATAAAACTTAAAACTATTTTAAAACTTTAGAGTAAAAATTGTGTGACCTTGGTTTAGGCAAAGGTTTCTTAAACTCAGCACTACTAACATTTTGGGGTGCATTGTGGGGGGCTGTCCTGTGCACGATAGGGTGTTTAGATAACATCTCTGGCTTCTACACTCTAGATGACAGTAGAAATCTCTCCAGCTGTGACAATCAAAAATGTCTGCAGACATGGCCAATTTCTCCCGAAGGGCAAAAAAAATCTCCAGCCAGGAACCACTGGGTCAACTAAATATTTTTTATCTAGAATACATAAGTAACACTAACTCAAAGCTTAAAAAAAAAAATGACAATTAAATGTCATCAAATTTTTTAATTTCCACTCCTTAGGAGACACTCTTAAGAAAATGAGAGTCAAGTCACAAATTGGAAAAAATATTTGCAAAACACATATCTGATGAAGAATCTGTATTCAAATAAAAAAGTCTTCAAAAAAATCTTCTAAGTCAATAATAAGACAAAACTATAAGAAAATGGGCAAAATTTCTTAACAGATACTCCAATAAATCATTAATCACTAAGGAAATACAAAGTTAACTACAGTGAAATACTATTTCATACCTACTAGAATGGCAAAATTTGAAATATAAAAATACAAAGTACTAGCAAGGATATTAAGCAACTGGGATTCTCAAACAATGCTGATGGGAATGCAAAACTTTGGAAGAACAACCACTTTGCAAAATTGGGCAGTTTCTTAGAAATGTAAACATACACTTAACTTCTTTACCCAATATAAATGAAAAAAAAAAAATGTTCACAGAAACACTTGTATGTGTTAATAGCAGCTTTATCTGTAATAACCAGGCTGGAAACAATCCACATGTCTACATACAGGTGGATGGATAAACAAATCATGGCACATCCACTCAACAAAATAATACTCAGCAATAAAAAGGAATGAGCCACTGATACATGCAAACAATATGAAGGACTCTCACAAGCATTATCCTAAGTGAAAGAAGACAGACCAAAAGACCACACAGTCTACCTATACGGCATTCTGATAAAGGCAAAATTATATGAACAAAAATCACATCAGCAGCTGCCAGGGGCTAGGAGTAGAAGAGGGGATGACTGACCACAAATGGGTACAAAGGAATCGTTGAGGTGAAGAACATATTACGTATCTTTATTATTACGGTGGTCACATGCCTGCAAACATACCTTTTTAAGTAAGCTCCGTCCACAGAACCCAACACAGGGCTTGAACTCACAGCCCTGAGATCAAGACCTGAGCCAAGATCAAGAGTCAGATGCTTAACTGAGCCACTCAGTGCCCCTGCATATATTTTTCAATATTCATCAAATGGAACACCTAAAAAAAGGTCTATTTTACTGCTGTAAATTACACCCTAAATAAAGCCGATCCTAAAATAATGACAATACAAATATCAATGATCTCAAGACAACAGCAAAGATTAAGTACATTAGACATATGCATATATATATTATACTGAATTTATAAAAGCAACTACCCAGTGGAAACATGTCATTTCACAGAACACTTAGATAGGTATTTAAGATAAGAAAATATAAATGGCCCCTAAATATATAAAAAAAGACACTTAACATCATTAGTCAAGAGGGAAACGCTTATTAAAATTGCAATGTGACACTGTTTAACATGACTAGGTTGGCAAAAATTAAAGTGAGACAATACCAAGTTCTGTGGAAAATAAGACAATATAGGCATGTTCAAACACTGCTGGTGGGAGTATAAACTAGTGCAACCATTCTAGAGAACTCTGGCCTTACCAAGTTGAACAAAAGGATACCCTATGACTCAGTCATTGTAATTACATATACCATAGAAAACTCTTGCCCATGCATGAGGAGCCACGCACATAGCGATATATTCATAGATCTTTTTGTAATAGAAAAACACAACCTGTGAACATTCCAATTAGCCACCAACAGTAAAATGGATAAATCGACCTAAATTCTGATGCAGGAGTATTATACAGCTATGAGAAAGGAATGACTCAGATACCAACTCAAATGTATCAACATGGCTTAATCTCAAATGTGTTTAACAAAATAAGCCAACCATAATATATGCTGTATAGGTAAAGCCCTAAACAGGAAAACTCAACAAGACGCTGATTAGAGAGATGTAAAAATGTGATTTAAAAATATAAGGAGAAAGAAGAGACCATTTAATCCACAGTTCAGAATGGTAGTTACTCTGAGGCAGAAATGGCGGGGAGTCGTTGGAGAAGGGGTTACAAGAGAGCAAAACTATGGACCATATTATGTTTCTTAAATTGGGTGATATAAACATGGGTGTTCAATACTATACCTTATCATTATTCTCTTAACTAGACCTATATGTTATATGAATTCTTTTCCGAGTATTACATTAAAAATAAAGCACTTTGTCTCATTATAGAAAACCTAGATTCCAATTTCTGGCTCTGCATTGGAAAGCTATGCAACCATGCCCAAGTCACTTTACTGCACTGGGTCTCATTTCCACTATCTTTAAAATGGGAAATTTTCCCCAAACACATGATTCTCACAAATATAAAGAAAAATATTGTTAAAGTAGACTCCATGAAAATTAGGCAAAAAAGCAAATTTAAAAAGAAGTAACAGACTAGAAGAACATACCTGCCAAACACTAGCCTCAATGCCTAGAACAAGGTCAATACTCAATAAATATTTGCTAAATGAAAGAATCACTGTTTAACAAAAAAGAATATACCTAATATGCAAACAGCTCCAAATAAATCATTTAGAAGAAGACCATCTAATAACATACTAGAAAAAATCTTGTCAAATCAGTATGTTGCACACCTAAAAGTAATGTAATATCATGTGCCAATTATACTAATTTAAGAAAAAATAAAGAAGAAATGTAAATGACAAACACTTAAAAGTATGGACCACTTGAGTTACACCCAAAGAAATTCAAACTGAAGTAACACTGAAATGGTGTCTGGAGAGAGGGATTTTTGTTGTTTTTACTAATAAGTAGGAAAATGTAGAATATTGATAAATCCATTGCTAATTGGAGCCACAGAGGGAAAAAACCTCCTATGTTTTTTGTGGGAGTTTAAACTGATGGCATAGAATTTAGTGAGGTTGTCGATTCTCAGAATTCCTGGGGAAGAGATCTGGACCTCCATAGGACAGAATTGTCAGGAGGCTAATTAAGGTAAGTCCATTTTATCTAAATTTTAAGACTCAGTATTTATAAGGTTTTGTGTCTGTGGGTGTGTGTGTGTGTGTGTGTGCATGTGTGAGTGTGTGTGTGTGTGTGTGTGTATAGTGAAAAATAAACATGAGACTGTCAGCAGCAATCACTTCGGGAGAAGTAACAGGAGAAATATGAGGTTATTTTCACATTTTATTCTAATTTACCAAACTTATTCAACAAGGATGACATGTTGGCACTTTCTAATTTAACTTTTAAATTTTAAAAAGCAAATATAAATATAGTTGGAGACACTAAGAAAATTATATGACAGACACCCATGTACCTACCCATACAGGTTTGAAAGTTGACAGTTTGGCAGATTTTCCTTACAACTCTTTTTCTTTGAGAAATACAAATTTCTGGGGCACCTGGGTGACTCAGTCAGTTAAGCGACTGTTTCCGCTCAGGTCCTGATCTCAGGGTCATGAGATTGAGCCCCACGTCGGGCTCCATTGCTCAGCACAGTCTGATTCAGAGTCTCTCCCTCTCCTTCCTCCTCTGCCCCTCCCCTGCTCACACACTCTCTCTCTGAATAAAATCTTTTTAAAAAATTAAAAATAAAAACAAATAAATCTTAAAAAAAAAAGAAAGAAATACAAACTTTGCCCAAGAAAAGTACAAACTTCCCAATAAAGAGCCATTTCCCTTTCTCCTTCTGCTCACTCCATCCTCAGACAGTATCACTGTCTTGAACCTGGCATCTTTTTTCACCATGGTTGTATACTTTTTCTACATATGTAAATATCCATAAAAATAAATTGCACTGTTTTTGTTATATTAAAAACCACATATTTTAATGAAAATTTTTTTCATTTTTTTATTTTATTTTTTTAATATTTTCTATTATATTATGTTACCATATAGTACATCCCTAGTTTTTTATGTAAAGTTCCATGATTCATTATTTGCATATAACACCAAGTGCACCATGCAATACATGCCCTTCTTAATACCCATCACCAGCCTATCCCATGAAAAATTTAATAACACATTCATGGTCATGTTGTGAGGCTTCCACAAAATATATGTATCAGAGAATCATCTGGTTAGCACGGTCTGGCCATCTGGGTTTGACTATATTTGGGAGCTGATGGGTTGGTGATGAGCCACCTTTCAGAGCACGTGTTGACAGATATGAAAACCTTTGCATTTAGGTCTGCAGGGCAAAGAAGTCTGGATTCATTTTTGCTCCTTAGGCACAGGGACCCTGAGAGAAAAGTATCTGGATAATGGGACATGGTTGCCATCTGGTCCCTGCCCAGCCGGTGAAGGAGGAGATACTGTCACAGGAAACTCAGGGAGACTTTGTGCCAAGCTGTGTTGAGGTGTGGCACAGAGGTCTGGATCCAACTCTCTGGAAACCCAGCAATGACACTGCAAAGGTCCTTTCATGACAGCAAGGACAGCAGGCAACCAAGAGAAGGCCAAGCATCATGGAGAATGGAGTGGTCCCAAAGGGTTGACTGTAGCCAATGGCTGCTTTAGGAGCAAATTTGAGGCTACCCTTGGGTACCCCCAAGAAACACCCAGGAAAGAGGTAACTTCTCATAAGAGGTTAAAGGCCCTACAGTGTAGATGGTTAACAAGAACGGATGCCTGGATTCCATGTATTTGTTTAATAAATATTTAGTGCGCACCTGTTGTGTGCAGGATCTCTAAGTTCCTAGAGAAACAATGGTGACAAACTATAGCACACAGTCTGTTCTCATGGAGCCAACAGGGCCATGAAGAAAACCGAGCAGGGTCACGTGATCAAGGGGCTCTGGATGGAGGAGTAACTTTCAGTATGGTGACCCAGCAAGGCAGAGAATACATAACAAGAAGAAATCAACCATGTCAAGCTATGAAGAAAAAGTGCTCTATTCAGAGGAAACAGTAAATGCAAAGGCCCAGGGAAAGCAACTAGGATGCTGTGTTCAGGGAATAGAAACACTAGTGTGGTTGAAGGATACTGAGTGACAAAGGGGTAAGATGTGGGTGAGAAAGGCATGTGGAGTTTTGCAGAGACAGTAAAATTGAGATTTTATGAAAATCACAAGGGTTATTAATGTTCACATGACCACGTATGCACTCATACATTTGGAGAAACCTAAGACATATGAGTTGTAGAAAAAACAATCCTTTACATATAAAGAATTGCATCTTGAGGGTAAAGGGTTTTCTCTCATTATTGCCGGTTGAAACCGGCAGAATACAGGGCTTAAGTTCCAGACAGTTTTGGGAGAAACTGGAGCTCTAACTCTTCCTCATCATATGACCTTCTAGGGCCTCAATTTTTGTCACCTAAAAATGAAGATAATAAATACAATTCTTTTTTTTTTCTTTACCTCGCAGACCTGTTATGTGGAACAATTAATCATGTGTAAATGCTCTGTAAAAGAGTTAATTCCCTTAAAAGATATAAATTCTATCTCATGAGCATACTTATAGAATAGAATGTTCTGAGATTGATATTGATGGAATATAGTACATGTTTCTGCAACAGTAACCGCAGAGTCAACTTTCGGTATCCCTGCTAATTGAGAAAATTATTCAGGTAATACAAATTTTATTTCCCTCTGAAATAGATGATATTTTATAGCATATTGGCTTTGTAATTATGTTTAGCCTGAGTTTTTACATAATTTGCAGGCCTCTGAAAATGAACATTTCCAAAACTGATCTCCTTAAGCCTGCACGGCAGCCCTGCTCTCTCATACATGCTTTTGTTGGCATTACACTGCGCACCCATACCCAGAGTAGAAATACTTTAACTCTGTGCCCCTTATCCCTACTCCCCACCAATCACCAAGACCTCACACTTTTTTTTCTTTTTTTTTTTAAGATTTTTATTTATTCACTTGAAAGAGAGACAGAGATAGCGAGAGAGAGCACACGAAGGGGGAGGAGAAGGAGAAGCAGACTCCCCGCTGAGCAGGGAGCCTGACGTGAGGCTTGATTCTAGGACCCTGGGATCATGACCTGAGCCAAAGGCAGATGCTTAATCGACTGAGCCACCCAGGCTCCCCAAGACCTCTCACTTCTAATTGAGACATCTCTTATACATTTAGACCCTTCCCTCCCATTTCCATAGACTTATCTTCCTTGGAAACCTCATCACCTATCTGAATGACTAACAATTGTTATTATTTCTGGAGTACTCACTATGGGCCAGGCACTGTCCTAAGCCCTTTACAATCTTCAGATGGCCCCATGAAGAAAGTACTATTAATTACTCATAGTTTATAAATGGGGAAACCAAGGCACAGAGTGTTTGAGCACCCTTTTCAAGGTCACAGAGCTGATAAATGGCAAAGCCAAGATTAGGGAATCCCCCTTCCATCCAGTGAGTCTGAATCTAGGGTCTAAATGCATAAAAGCTCCTCTGAATCACGATCCATGTCACCTTACTTCCCCCTCACTCTGGACTTCCCTCCACATTACTACCACAAAATTTTCTTCCAAAACGAATCTGATCTTGTCATTTCTCTGCTTTTAATAACATCCTATTAGCCCATCATTGCCTCCAGGAGACACTTCCTAACATGAAAAATAATGGCCTTAGCCACTCAGCCCTAATTACCTTTCTCACCTATCATCTGATCCCATAATCTATCCACCATCCTTCTCCCAACCAGTCCTGGTACTCTGAGATTTTCACAGCATCATGTCCAGGCCTCCCTGCCTCTGCAAATGCTGTTTTTTCTACTTGAAAAGACACTCCCAAGGGGTGCCTGGGTGGTGCATTCCATTAAGTTCTGACTCTTGGTGTCAGCCCACGTCTTGATCTCAGGGTGGTGAGATCGAGCCCCACGTTGGGCGCCATGCTCAGCATGGAGCCTGCTTAAGCCTCTCTGCCCCTCCCCCTGCATGTACATTCTCTCTCAAGTAAATAAATAAACAAACAAATAAATAAATAAGACACTCCCCCATTTCTCTGCATGTGGCAGTCTGACTAAATGACACTGAGACTCACTCAGTTTTATCTTCATAGAATGGGCATAATTATTCTCTTCCTCAGCTCACAAGGGCACTATGAGGGCCAAAGGATAGTATGTAAGAACTTTGTAAGACCAAAATACTTACATGGTAGGGAATTAGCAAAGCGATTCAACTGACAGGTTTTACAATCTTCCCCAATCCCTCCAACCAGCCTTGGAAGGAGAGAGGATGCACAGCCTTCCTCTTCTTGGACTGACGAGGTGAAAATGGGAAGCAGAAAAGATATATTCAACCGGTCAAAATGTCATAGGGTTTTGAGGGTTTGTACTGGAAAAAAAGGGGGGTTACTGCCACCCCCTACTTATATGTACAGACTGGTAACAGTAAGAAAGACGAAGTCAAATTTAAGATGGTTTGGATGTGTTTTATGTATTTCCCCTGTCTTGTCTTCTCAAGAGAGATACAAATAATTCTTCAAATGGTTTTGGGGTTTTGGACTGAGGTTTCTTTGACAGCTGTGTCCATATAAGACCACCATGCACACGGGATTTTTTTTTTTTTTTTAGATTTTATTTATTTATGTGACAGAGAGACAGCCAGCGAGAGAGGGAACACAAGCAGGGGGAGTGGGAGAGGAAGAAGCAGGCTCCCAGTGGAGAAGCCCGATGTGGGACTCGATCCCAGAGTGCCAGGATCACACCCTGAGCCGAAGGCAGCCGCCTAATGGCTGCGCTACCCAGGCGCCCCTGCACATGGAATTTATGCAGCCCACCCCTGTGGGTTTAAGCCGCCCACAGAATCACAGTCTACCACACAGGTAAATGCTCTCTTCTGGCTGCCTGTGATGAGCTGCGTTTATCCCCCCGTTCTGGTGTAACCTGCTGTACCACAACGTTCTGTTAGCATGACTTACACACACTTATACACACACACACACACACACACACACATACACACACCCCTTCCCTACCTCACGCATAGGTTGTGAGTGCCTCAATGACAAGGATTAAATAATATTTACCTTCATATTCCTAATATCTTCCATGGCTCCTAGCACTGGCTTCCTGAAGAGATGGAAATCCCAAGACAAGGAAAGGGCACAGTTCAGTCTCTCCCTTCTAACTCCTTTTATTAAAGATGTCCACAGAGAGAAGTCTTTATGTTCTTGTAGTTCATTTGTTAGTTCCAATATTTGTCACAAGCAGTGCTTTACAGAAAAGGAAAAGAAGAGGATGTCACCAGGGACGAGAGGTCTAAGGCCTTGGGCCACCTCTGCCATCAGCCAGCAAGATGCCCTAGACAGGTCAGGCTAAGCCCTGAGCTTCAGTCCCTCACTAGCAAATGAGAAATCTGGACTCGATGGTCTTTACGGATTTTTAAGCTCTAAAATTCAATGATCCCTCAGTAATCCTTGGCCCCATATGTCTGGTGGGAGTTAGAGGGGGTGGGCAAAAAAAAAAAAAAAACCAGAAAATACTGGGAGGGAGAGGTTTTCACTTCACTCAAGTTTCTGTTTGCCTTGGACCACTTCTGTCCCTTCTCACTCTCCTCAGCAGAAAGCTCTGTTCTTCATACCTGATCACGTGTCTCAGAAAGAGACAAAGGCCAGAGAGGATGCAAAATGATTTGCAAAGAAGCCAAAAGGGGAATTCTGTAACTGTGTATTTTTCCACTCTGTTCTAATTTAAAACCACTTACAAGTGACAACTCCCAACCCCAGGCAGGTGCCTCACGGTAGCTCATTATACCCTTGGGACCCCATGTAAATCTTTTTTCTGAGAACAGCTATTGTCTTCCAAGGAAAAGCTTTTAGCATGATGGCAGGCTGAATAGAACATTGCTTTTGTAAGAATATTTTTAAGAAAAGGAAAAAGAGAAAGGTATTCTTAAAGGACTACCAAAGCAGCTTCCTACCTCCCCCACCCCAGGCCCCCGGGAAAGAACAGGGCGGGAGCCACAGGAGACCTCAGTGGTAGCCTGAGATCATCTCACCTCCAGAGACATACAAAGGTTACGCTCTGCTCTTTTCGGTTATGATAACTGTGGGGTGGAGCTGTCTCCGAGGGCAAAAATAGCAGGTCCGCCCCCTCCCATCCACCTTTGTTGTTTCCTGACTTCTCAGGAGTCAGTGAGTCAGTCGATGACGAGTCACTTCAAGAATGAGAGTTTCTAATAAGAGAATACCATTTTCCCTCAGAAAATTCCCACAAATTAGTCCCTCCACTCAGGTAACTCGTGAGAACAGTGAAGACAATATTGTGTTGTGTTGTGTTGTGTTGTGTTTTGGTTTGTTTTGTTTTGTTTTTGAGAGAGAGAGCGCAGGGGGGTTGGGGCAGGGGAGAGAAATTTGAGAAAGAGAGAGAGAGAGAGCATGAGGGGAGTCAGAGCAGGGGAGAGAGATTTGAGAAAGAGAGAGAGAAAAAGAGAGCACGAGGTGGGTAAGGGCAGAGGGAGAGGAAGAGAGAGAATCTCAAGCAGATTCCCTGCTGAGCTTGGAGCCCAACATGGGGCTCCATCTCATGGCCCTGAGATCATGACCTGAGCGGTCATGGACCTGACCCCGAGCCACCCAGGTGCCCCGAGACAATATTGTTACAGCGTCTGAATGCATCAATGTCCAAACGGGGGAAACATGGCAGTAAATCTCCTGAGAAAAATGACGCATTCATCACAGAGACATAGCTTCCAAAACTAAAAAGGGACCCAACTTCCTCTAGGTTGAAATGGTAATTTAGAACATAAGGTTATGGGGGAAATGTGGAGAAAATGGAAATCAACAAAATGATAGGGGTCTTTAAACAGCAGTATGTCCTGTTTGTGCACCTTTCTGGAGAATCCCCCAGTGAGGGCAGATCCTGAAGGAGGGGTGCACCCTGGAACTGTGGGCTAGAGGCCTGGGGTCTCCTCCCTGAGTCCCCACATACCACCCTGGTGGTCTCTGGCCACTTATTCATCTGTAGTGCACCTCAACTTTGCCATATGCAAAACCGAGATAAGGATGAATGTAGGAGGGTCCTTGACAGCAGAGACAGCCCTTCTGTAAGCAGCAGGAAGCAGGCCTGGCTGGGGAATGTCTGAGCCTCAGAGACAGAAGACCATACTCCTCTCCGGGTTTCTCACCCACTCTCACTAGGGTTTGAGTACACAATGATCTTCAGTGCAAATCCAAAAACCACACCACACACATACACACACACACACATACACACACACACACATACACACACACACACACAGTCCACAGTCTACTTGGAAGTTGCATATTCAAAGCATCTGCTAATCAAAGTACCTACTGACATATAATGTAGAAGGATCTAACCATGCTAAGGGTAATCATGCTGAACACCGCTAGCCAAGGGAGCCTCGTCTTGGAAGGCACTAGAAGCAACTTCCGGCATCGATCTCACCTGCCAAACCTGTCCCCAGACCTGCTCAGGTGATGCTTTCTGCTCCACTTGGTGGAGCCTCCATCCCATTCTTTTGGATGCTGTTCACTCCGCCCTTACACTCTGCTCAACAAATCCCAAAGGTCCAGGGCTCCTCCGACATCTGGAATCGTCCCAGGTAGCGAGGGCCTGGACCTGCTAATTCCCCCAGGCCTCAGCCACTGAGAGCCTGAAGCTAGAATGAGCTGTTTGTCCTTTTGTAACGGTTCCTTTTATCATCAATTTCTCTTCAAGCCTGTCTCCTCCGTAATGATTTCAGGGACAATTTCTCAGACAACTTCCCTGTTCGCCGTCCCACTGAAAAGGGCAGAGAGTGACTTTGCTCTTGGAGCTCTGCCAACATTTTGGCTCTGAGGTGTGAAGTGAGTTTCCTCTCTTGGGAGCACCGAGAAGAGACACCAGCCCTCAATTCTCCAGACAGCCATAAAAGATGAAGCAGGGAAATTGGGCTACCACGGAGCTGAAACTATACCTTATCAAAAAAATAAGGCTAAATGTTCTCAGGAAAATATCTTTTAAAAAAATGCTTTTGAAAACTAAATCAAGTGAAATTAATCCTTCTAGGAGACTCTCTGGAGCCCAGACCCCGGAGAAGAGTAAAAGTAATCAATAAATTGTCCTGAGCATCTCGAAGTCCGGGACTTTCAGCCCGTCCACCAGGGGATTCAGTCTTGAGCAAGGAGCTTTCTCCCCGGGCCCCAGAGCCACACTCTTATTCCTTGGGTTTCTAACATAAGACTGGGGACGCCAGGATGTCTCAGTCGGTTAGGTGTCTGCCTTTGGTTCAGGGCATGGTCCCAGGGTCCTGGGATCGAGTCCCACATCAGGCTCCCTGCTCAGCAGGGAGTCTGCTTCTTCCTCTGCCTGCCGCTCCCCCTGCTTGTGCTCTGTATCTCTCCCTCTGACAAATAAATAAAATCTTAAAAAATAGAAAATAAAAATAAAAATAAAAAAGACCGAAGTGATAGGGCTACACAGTAGAAAGAAAGTCTTTCAGTGCATGAACACCTCCTTAGGAGGGGTGAGTGGCAGCCACTGCACCAGAAACTAGCCAAATCACAGCTAAATACACCTGCAACCTGAAAGCAGCCTACTCCCTGGGAGTGGGGAAGCCAGTGAGACAACTGGAGCTCACCTGGAGGGAGGCCTGAAGGCAGGAGTCTTGAGCTGCTGGCTCATTTGCTGTTTTTTTCCATCCTAAAACAATGCATTCCATGTTGTGGTTCAAAGGAAGTTAAGTGGTTTTATTACTGACTTACAGGCATGGTTAATTGCAATTTGCAGGGTAGGTGGTGTTGATATTGTACTGGATTTTTTTTCACTCTCAGAAACAGCAATGGCATTTATTCATATATATGTATATACATACACATGCATATATATGCATATATATATATGTACACACACTGTACCCTGCCCAGGAAATGGTTTATTCTGTAGCCCACAGTCCAAGACTCTGTCCGTGGCACAACAGCCCGGCCGCCTCTCAGCTGCATACTGGGACCTGGAGAGTCTGCATCTTCTCTCCCCCTGCCTTCCCGCCACAACATCGGAAACACCCACCATGAAAAGGCTTCCACTGGGTTAGAAAGGGAAAATAACATTCACTGTGAGCAGGAAGAAGGTAATACATTTATTTGTGGTCAACTTACTGTGAGCTGCTTTAACGCCTAAGCTGGCTTCTGATAATGTGAGCACACGAAACAGGGAGGAGGGAAGGTGCTGGTTCAGAGTGGAACCCAAACACCTCTTCAAATGACTGTGTTAGGACATCTGTTGTGTGTATGGACTCTGGAATCAGAATAACAACATCGGAAACCAACTGGGCACCACCACGAAGCAGGGCAGTTCACCCCCCTGAGTCTCCACTTACCTCTCCTGTAAAATGGATGACTCCAACCACCATTGTAAAAGATACCAACCAGCTGCGCAGTGCATTCAAATAAGACTTTCAGGGCACCAGCAAGGTAGGTTGCGACCAGCCTTCCACAACTTAGCAGTAGAGGGTAAGGATGGTAGCACAGTCAGGACACCAGCCTTGGTCACATTTTAGCTGTGTGACCTCAGATCAGTCCCAGGACTAGCTACACAATTTGCAGGGCCCATTGCAACATGAAAATGCAGGGCCTCTTGTGGAAAACCTTTTTAAGAACTGAAGCAAAGCACATGGCCCTTCTTCTAAGCATGGGACCTGGGCCACTGTGCACTTGGCACACCTACAAAGAATGGCTCTCATTCATCCTCTCCTATGGGGCAGAGCCCTGCTTTCCTCTGGGTCCAGCTCAATGACCATCACTTGCAAGTCTCTTGTGCCCCAAGGAGAATGTACAGCATTCATGGCACCATCATCTGGACCCTCCCCACACCATCGTCTGGGCCCTCCTCCTCCAGGATACCCCCCCTTTTTTTAAGATTTTATTTATTTATCTGAGGGAAAGAGAGAGAACACGAGCAGGGACAGGGGCAAAGGGAGAGGGAGAAGCAGATTCCCTGCTGAGCAGGGAGCTCAACATGGGGCTTGATCCCAAGATGCTGGGATCATGATCTGAGCCGAAGGCAGACACCTCATTGACTGAACCACCCAGGAGCCCCATGATACCTCTTGAGATGAACAACAGCTGACATATCAGCACTTTTTTTAAAGACTTATCTGCCCATTTGAGAGAGGGAGGCGGGGGGGGGGATGCGCAGAGGGAGATAGAGAAGCCCCACTCGGACTCCCTGCTGAGCACGGAGCCCAATGCAGAATCGATCACAGGACCCAAGATCAAAACCTTGAGCCCAAACCAAGATCCAGCTGCTCAACCAGCTGAGACACCCTGGCACCGCTCAGCACACGTTTAAGAGAAAAAAACTATAAGGATACAGAAGAGAATGCCCTTACAATTACTAAACTCAGGCAGCAGACAGAAACCAGCCTTCTTTGATTCATATGAGGGTGAGGTAAGATTTCTTTTCTTTCTTTTATTAACAGAACTATTTCAGAGTGCCAAATTATTTAGGGATCTTCACCATGTTTCAAGTCCTCTCCTTAAAGTAGGAGTGACCTTTCTAGTTATGACACCAACAAAAGCACCAGGGTCAGCGTACCCAAAAATGCAAAAGCAGAGGCAGCTCCACCCCGTGATCATATGTCGGGTTCTTTCTTAGCTCCTATTTGGAAACCGAAACTCCAGAACACAGGCTTCCCTAAATCCACTTTCTTACATAAATAATTGACCAGCGAAGCGTGCCCTGGAAGGATTACCATCTCTAACTTCCAAAAACTATTCATGTGCGAACAGAGGACTCCATACTGTTACAGAAATTGCTCTTAAATTCAGAAAACACGTAAGAGAATTTCTGGAAAATCCCTTATTATTCATTAAAGCATTTTAGGGCCTCATTAATTCAGATGGGATAATCATTGTTGGTTAGCCAGGTTGTTAAGCATCCATTGTTCAGATGCTGATGGGGTGTGAGAAATTACATTTCATATCCACCAAAGAGTCACCTGAATGCGGTTACACTTCATCAGGTAAGGTTGCATCTTCTGGGGATAAATTAGCCAGATTTTTTTACTCCCCAGTCTTTTCTTTCATCTTGCAAACTTTTCTATATTGCAAAGCACCCTCATTCTGTTTGGTTTTTCTTGCCTATCTCAGGTCTAAAGTATGTCAGAAGCCAAATTTAAGAGCTAATTGGTCACAGGTAAGTCACAGTGGTGGCTCGGGGCTCTAACATTTCAGGGGCACGTGTGCGTGTGTGCACAATTGTGTGTGCACATCTGCCTGTGTGTTGGTTTGGTTTGACAGTTCTTGGCTAGAGCCTCTTGCACACTGTCAGCCCTTCAGATCCAAATGGTATTCAAGCCATCGAGGGGATCCTTCAGCCAGGGCTCCTCAACTTCCTGCCTTTCCAGCCCTGGTCTGGCCTTGGGAGCAGTATAATGGCAATAAGCATGGGCAGAAGACGGCCTGCCTAGAAAATGTGACTCCAGTTCCTCTCCCTGACAGTTTGCAATTTATTTTTTCTCCCTTTAACAACAGGGCAATGCTAGTATTTACCCTTAGTCTTGTACCAAGAGTGGGAAGTGCATTTCTATAAAGACAGACCAGTCCCCAGGTCTCTCTGAAGCTTCTGATTGCAACAGAACAGGGAGCGTCCAAGGCTAGGAGGACACCCCATAACCACCACATCTTCAAAGAGAGTTGTCATTTTTTACTCACGGAACTGCTTCAGGTGGTCAGCACTATTGGACTCAGGTGTGGCCGTGATGGTCACCAATGGACACAAATTCCCTCCCAGCGTCTGGCAGAGAACGTCCTGGCGGAAGTAGACTTGCTTGGGGTTCACGCTTTTTTCAAGGATGTCAAGGTGAGTCTGGAGCAGAGATGAAACAGAAGCGATTATGATTCATGAAATATTTTTGACCATAAGAGTAGAAAATAGCAACAGAGCTTATATTCATATATCTCCCAATAGGTTAGACAGGCTTTTGTTCACCTAGTGTACCCAATATGGGGCATTAAGTGATTAACAAGGGAGCTATTCCAACTGGCTAGGAGAAGTTCAGGGAGACTGAACAGGAAACATACATTTTGCATGTCTGTGCAATAAAATATCTGTTTTCGAGCCGCACTGAAAGCAAGAGGGCAGGGTATACAGCATGCTTCCTGTCGCTGAGGCAATAGAGTGAATGTGGCCATGAAGACAGGACACCTGGGAACATGAGACAGAGAGCTTCGGAAGCATGTAGTACTTTAGAACCAAAAGATATAAAGAGTGTTGTGAGCACATTGAAGGACAATACAAAGCATTGATCCACTGGGATGCTAGGTGAAGAGAACAATGAACTGGTAGTGATTAATTTTCCCTCCCCTACCTTCCCATTCAAACACTCATTTAAAACACAGAAAACTACAGAAATGGGCTAGCCATTGAAACTAAGACTCGGCAATCTTTAAGAACTCTGACTATATTTTCGCTAGTTCCAACGGTGGGGTTGATCAGAAAGAGGTTAAGAGATTTCCTCCCACCCACACTGCGCACCCTGACGATAGTGACGTAGTAACCTCAGTAACCACAGGGAGAAGCTGCCCCCTCCAGCACAAGAACATCACTGTACAAAACCTATTCTTCCAGCTGAAGAGCTGAAAGTTTTCACCATAATCAAGAAGGTATGAGGGCCAAGGGGAAACCGCCCCTTTGTTTTTTTGACAAATGACAAGCCTGTTGGGTAAATAAAACAAACATGAATCCTATGAAAAAATATATAAAATATTCATAAGATATATTGTGAAAAAGGGAGCAGTGCCCTCAAAAAGTCAAGGATGTGCTTACGTGTGAATAGGACTTACTCTGGAAGTGGTAGGCAGACTAACACCTCCCCCAAAGATCCACACCCTAATCTTCTGAGCCTGTAAATAGGTTATCTTCCATTGCAGATGCATTTAAGATTCAGCTCTACTTGCGATGGGGAGGTTATACAGGCCGCATTACTCAGCTGGGGCCAATCTAATCCCAATGACTTAAAAGCAGGGAATTAGTCCCATCTGCAGAGAACCAGAGATGGCAGCGTGAGAAGGACTCAGGCTGCCATTAATGGCTTTGAAGATGTAGGAAGTGGGTCAAAAGCCAAGGAACATGGTGTTCTCCAAAAGCTGGAAAAAGCAAGAAAATGAATTCTTTTCCAATAGCTTCCAGAAGGAATGCAGCCCCAACACCTTGACTTTGCCCCAGTGAGACTCATGTCGAACTTCTAACCTTAAGAGCTATAAAACAAAACAAAAGCTTACCGTTTGAGCCGCTAAGTTTGTGATAATTTGTTACGGCAGCAACAGAAAATTAATACACAAATAAACAAAAATAATTTTCTAAACTAAGTAAAAATCCTAGCATTTGGGTAAATGTAGACTAAAACCTACTTGTACTCTATTGAAATATCTGAGTTGCAAGGAGAAAGAAAAAGGCCCAAGGAAAGAGAAGACTACCAGATGACTCTATGTAACCTTCCTAGTAGCCTCAGGGATATCTGAAAATTTGACCCTGAGTCATATTCTCTTACAATTGAGACCCCATATCATCTACCCCCACATAGTCTACTGACTTTATTATTCCCTGTCTGCTTCAACACAACTTTACTAGTCTAGGAAACTCTTGCCCAGGAAAATATAAATCACAAATAAATGTATTGTTCATTCCAGGAACATCTCATCAACTCTTCAACAGAAAGCAACAACTGACTCATTGGTCCAAAACCCTTACAGCCCCTCTCCTCGAGATTCGTGCCTTACAGTGTCCTTAAAGCACTGAGTCATGACCTTTACCCAATGCCAATCAAGCCCCCACCTTAAAAAAAAAAAAACTTCTCTTAAACAAGACTTTAAAGACTTAATAAAGATCCCACCTTCTCCCTTCCCCTTTGAGGTATTGTCAAGACTGTTACATATTTCCTTGGAAGTATATTACTTTCCTCTCGCTGCTATAATGAATTACCACAAATTTAGGGGATGAAGGCAGCACAAATTAATTGTCTTATGGTTCTGGAGGTCCAAAGTCCAAAATGGGCCTTCCTGGGCAACAATCAAGGTGTTGGGAGAACTACACTCCCTCTGGAGGCTCCAGAGGATTATTCATTCCCTTGCCTTTACCAGCATCTAGAGGTCACTACATTCCTTGCCTCAGGGTGCCTTCCCTCCCATCTCCAACACCAGCAATCCCATTGTTCCCACCTCTGCTTCCACAGTCACATTTCCTCCTCCTCTGTTCCTGACCCTTCTGTCTCATTGTTTCATGTTAAGACCCTTGTGATGACACTGGACCCAACCTGATAATTCAGGAGAATCTCCCCATCTCAAGACCCTTAACTCAAGCACAGCTACAAAATCCCTTGTACTAAAGTAACACCTTCACAATCACATCTGCAAAATTTCTTGTACTGCGTAAAGTAACATCTTCACAAGTTCCAGGGATTAAGATGTGGACATCTTTGAGGGGGCCATTATTCTGCCCAACATATCAAGGCAAGCAATAAACTCACATCTGTCTTAGAAACATGCTGCTCGAGTGAAATTTCTGGGACCAGCATTTGACACAATACCAAATAATGGAATTAGGAGAAGCATGTCCATTCCAGATTCAAGAGGAGAATTCAAAGGACACCTGGGTGCCTACGTTGGTTAAGTGTCTGCCTTCAGCTCCAGTCATGATCCCAGGGTCCTGGGATCAAGTCCCGCATTGGGCTCCTGGCTCAGTGGGGAGCCTGCTTCTCCCTCTGCCTGCCGCTCTGTCTCTCTCTCTCTCTCTCTCTCTGACAAATAAATAAATAAATAAAATCTTTAAAAAAAAAAAACAAAACAGGAGAATTCAACTGAGGCCCATGTACCCAACCAAGCCTTTGTACTTCATTCTTGGGATTGTTCATTGCGTAATAAATACCAGACATTGTTGAGATGCACTGCACTGGAGATTGGGAGGTAGTCTCACACCCCTGAGAAGACAAGGGGACTAACTAAGTATACGTACACAACCACACACAGCCAAAAGGCTTATGTAGCTAGCTAGGTATGAAAGTTGAAGAAACCCTGGGGCCGAGGGTCAGCATCATCTCTCATGACCACACACTTCCCTAGTCAAGAGTGACTAGGGCCAAAGAAGCCAAGTCTGGGAGTCCAGAGATCTTCAGTAAGCCCTTTCCATGCATGCTGTGTGGCTGCTTGCCTTGAGTCCTTTCTCAAGGATGAGTAAGTTTGGCTCTAGGAAAGCCTCATCTTGTGTGTTTGTCAACCTAACTAAAATCAACACCATTACGCCTCATTGGGCAGAATGGGAGGTTGCACCCTAAAATTAAGATTATTTTTAAAAAGTAGGTACGTGTGTTTGTGTGTATACATGTATGTATACACAAAAATCATACTTGGGTCATACTTCCTTCTGCAACACTAGATGCCAGGTGTAAAGGAATATTGCTTAGTGTTTGAAAGTAGAAAGGACTGTTATCCAGTAAACCTATGATGTGTTTGTCCATGAGCACATGGGGCATATATGCTCAGATGGGCAAGAGCTCAGAAAACACATCACCTTATCTTTACTGAAAATAATAACTTGAAGACATATTTCAGCTGCCTCAAAATCAAACTAAGAAATAATATGGCAGTCCAGTTAAATAAGGTGTGAGTTTACATGACTACTGAAAACATGGTCACTACATAATACAAACATAAAATGCAAATATACAATTATAAAATAATAATATAAATACATTATGCAAATATAAATATAATATAAATATAAATATATAGAAATATAATAATGTCACTATAAAAAACAATTATGTGGGGAGAAAATAAAAATTATCAAATCTTAACGTCATCATCCAGTTGTAAAATGAAATTAAAAAGAGATATGCAGTCACCAGTCAGAACGGTTAGAATTAACAACTAAGGAAACAACAGATATTGGTGAGAATGTGGAGAAAGGGGAACCCTCTTCACTGTCGGTGGGAATGCAAGCTGGTTACAGCCACTCTGGAAAACAGTATGGAGGTTCCTCAAAAAGTTAAAAATAGAGCCACCCTATGACCCAGCAATTACACTACTGGGTATTTATTCAAAGGATACAAACATAGTGATTTGAAGGTGCACCTGAACCCTAATATTTATAGCAGCAGTGTCCACCATAGCCAAAATATGGAAAGAGCCCAGATGTCCATCGATAGATGAATGGATAGAGAAAATGTGGTTTATGTGTGTACACACACACACACACACACACACACTAGAATATTAGCCATCAAAAAGAATGAAATCTTGCCATTTGCTACGACGTGGCTAGAACTAGAGGGTATTATGATAAGTGAAATAAGTCAGAGAAAGACAAATACCATATGATTTCCCTCGTATGTGGAATTTAAGAAACAAAACAGATGAACATAGAGGAAGGGAAAGAAAAATAAAATAAGATGAAAACAGGGAGGCAAATCATAAAAGACCCTTAATTCTGGGAAACTGAGGGTTGCTGGAGGGGAGGTGGGTGGGAAAATGGGGTAACTGGGTGATGGGCAATAAGGAGGACACTTGACATAATGAGCACTGGATGTTATATGCAACTGATGAATCACTGAATTCTACTTCTGAAACTAATAATACACTATATGTTAATTAAATTGAATTTAATTAAATTAAAAAATTTTAAGAGAGATGTGCAGGGGTACCTGCGTGGTGCAGTCTGTTAAGCATCCAACTCTTGGTTTCTGCTCTGGTTGTGATCTCCCGGTCATGGGATCGATTATGTTTGTATTGGGCTCCACACTCAGCGCACAAAGTCTGCTTAAGTTTCTCTCTCCTTTTCCCTCCACCCCTCCCCGCTGTGCGCTCTCTCTCTCTCAAATAAATAAATCTTTTAAAAAAAGGAGATGGTCAAGGGAAGAATAAATTAAAACAAAATATGAACTTTCTTAACTTATACAGACATAGTGATATTATATCATCCTTGAAAACAGCAAGGCAACATAGCAAGATGACTAGGACGGTAGGCTCTTGCGTCAAACTGCCTTGATTCAAATTTGAGCTGTGGATTCTGGAAAAGGTATGTAAATTCTGTACTTAGTTCCTTTGTGAATCAGTTTTCTTATCTTTCAAAGGATTATAAAAATACCCACACCTCACTCAGCGGTTGCTATAATTTAGCCATTTACTGTGTGTGAAAGGTGCCTATCATATAGGAAACACTCAATTTTAGCTGTTATTGATAGAGAAATATAGGCTCAAATATGTGTTTTAAGAACAAAAAGGGAAACACTAGTAGAATTATAAACACTAAGTCAAAGAAAATATGGTCGGTCCATGTTGCATAAGAAAGAAAGAGAGAAAAAGAGAGACAGTGAGAGGGAGATGGGGGGGAAGGAAGGAAGGAAGGAAGGAAGGAAGGAAGGAAGGAAGGGGAAAGGAAAGGAAAGGAAAGGAAAGGAAAGGAAAGGAAAGGAAAGGAAAGGAAAGGAAAGGAAAGGAAAGCAGAGGGAGAAAAGGAGACAGACAGAAAGAAAGAAAAGCAAAGCAGCATGGAAAATAGCATAAAATCAAAATGACAGTAACTCCAAAAATTGCTATAAGTATAAATAAACAGCCTTATTAAATGACAAAAACTTTCAGATTCATTTTTTTAAATCCCATTGCATACTGCATATAAGAAGTACTTTGAGAGAAAGGAAAAATACATAATGTGTATGAAAAGCACTCCTAAATGATCTATTTTGTTTACCTCTGCTAAAATATTTTAGGAGAGAAATATTGAAACTTAAAGGATAAGCAAACATAAATTAAAGCAGGCTTGGCAATCGTAATATATGACAAAGTCATATTTAAGACCAAGTACATTAAATGGGATTTAAAAATCTTATTTTGATAAAGGGCATGATTCACAATGAACATATAAAACTCATAAATCTTAAGAATCAAATAACATAGATTGAAATATACAGCACAAAAATGGCAGAAGGGGGAACAATGGTACAAGGAATGGGAGACTCTTAAGAAAGTGTTGAATAAATCAGCTGCACAAAAATAATGATATAGAGTGTTTGAACAATATTGTTTTTATAGATAAATGTCAAACTTTGTCTCTACAGAGAACATTTTTTTCCCTCAAACATCCATGGAACTGTAACAAAAATTAATCCTATACAGGGCTTTTAAAAAATTCCCTAAATTTTCCCCCCAAAAGTAGAAACTGTACAAACACATTATCTGACAATAATTAAATGAAATTAGGCATATATAAAAATGGTCCGAAATACAGCAGAAATCAAAACATTAGAGAATAGAAAACTATCCTCCTGAAAGAAGGTCATGGAAGAAATTCAGGTATGAAAAGGAAAAAAAAAATATTAAAAATCAGTGTAATTAAAGTCCTGGTAGAAGGAGTGGGCCATCTGGTCTCCTGGGAGAGATGGCCCAGGACAAGAATAGAAATGTCCCTGTCAGCTATGTCTCACCCATTCCAGTAAAGCGGAATTCCAGAACCTTAGTGAAGGGAATGAAGATAGTCATGAATTTAGATGAAATTCTCTGTGATCATAAACAAATTATTTTAATTGCTTTTGTAAGTTTCTGGGTGAAAGCTGCTCCAATATTGGTTATTACTGAAATCCAGACGCGTGGCACCTGCCTCATGCTTACTCTCAAGATTCCAGGTCCCCAAACTGGGAAAGAAATACTCTCTTCAGCAACGTCTTCCCGAAATGTATTTTGTAGGACGTTACTAAGTGCTGGGGTGTGGCAGGGAGGTGGAGGGGTGGGAAATTCACAGCCAAAGCACTGGGAACATGGTGAGTTAAAGAAAAGGAAAACATTTTCATGGCCCCAGAACTTTTCAGATTCTTCAATTCGCCAATACGCACCATGAACCTAGAAGAAAAACTAGCCCACAGTGCTTCATGAATTTATACGACCGTTAAACTCTTTTTCTTTAAAGATCTCAGGATACTGGAATGCTATAGAATGTGCTTTGGAAAATGCAGTCTTAGCTGAACTGTTTCCATGAGGATTTTTTTTTTTGCCATCAAAGTTAATCATCTGACATTTCATTACGGCTACAAGGGTCCTTATGGGATTGGCGGGGTCGGGTTGGGGGGGAAGCTTTCTCAACAGAAGTACTGGTCATCATTCTGTGATGTCATAAGGTTACACACAGGCCAGAGCTTTTTGGTGTCTGATGCCAAATCTAAAAAATAATAATAAAATCTAGATTTTATAAATCATATCTAGGAAGCAGGTTTGGAAGCAGTTTGCCTATGACAGAAGTCATCAAACACAATTAAGTATGAGAGAAAAAAGTAAAAAACACACACACACACACACACACATCGTGAACACTGTCCTTCAAAACAGCATCATCCTACAGATGGTAGCTACACTTGTGGTGAGCACAGCATGACAGACAGAGATGACCCATCACTATGTCACACACCTGAAACTAACGTAACATCGTGCATCAACTCTATTCAAATAAACCAGAACAACATAACCTTAGCGTGCCCCCTAGCAGCAAATGCGGGAGAAAGCAAGGTTTCAAAGTTTTCTTCTCCTTTGAATTCTCTGTTGCATTTTCAATTATTATTTTTTATGATTAATAATATCACAACTCAACAAATGCCTATTTTCTTTTAGCTGAAATTCATTTTCTTTTTTTTTTAAGATTTTATTTATTTATTTGACAGAGAGAAAGCAGAAGCAGGATGAGCGGGAGAGGGAGAAGCAGGCTCCCCACTGAGTAGGGAGCCTGATGCAGGACTCGATCCCAGGACCCCAGGATCATGACCTAAGCTGAAGGCAGATGCTTAACAGACTGAGCCGCCCAGGTTTGGAGGTGAATGCTCCTTCTCGGGTCCAGCAAGGCCATGTGTCATTGGACTTTGCTGAGATCAATGATGAGAGGAGCAGGACTTCTGAATGCACGTGCCAACAACCAAATATAATCACAGCCCCGCAGAAGTCACAGGGGTGGGATTCTTTACAAAAATGGAAAAGAGTTCAAGGCAATGATGGGAGCCCCAGAGAGACTTTCTTAGAAGCAAATCCTACCTCTCCATGAAAGATGCCGGGCTGATAAGGTAGGCTGCAGCCTCCTGGGCACCTCTCCGCAGGAGCCTTCTGCCTCCTTCTCCTCTATCAGCTACCCCCTTAAAACTTCCAGAAAAGATTGCACTTGACCTCCGCAGGTTACCCCACCGATGGCTATTGATAAAGTGAGAAGCACCTGCACTCAAAATCATTCGTTTGTCATTGTTAGCCCCTAAACTGCTATACTCTGTGTCCCCCTAATTCAGAAGAAGGCTCACCCCTAAGGAGATGGCTGATTTTATTTGAATACAGATTAATCCTCAGCTGTCACTTAAATACACTCGTTGGAGACTGGAAGGCGTCTCATCACAAGACAAGAACAAATGACACTTATAAGATAAATAGAAGCCATAGAGCGCGCTGCCAGCAGGTCCTAATGGGCTCTCTCAGACCACCCCCAACTGCCAGCACCACTCTCGCTACATTAAATGGACTTTCTTTAAGAAGGAAGAGAAAAGATTCATCTCCAGGTGTCTGCTCATAGATTTGCCGATTAGAAAGAAACAATGATGTTAATATCCTTTTTCCATTAAAAATAGATGAAGTTACATCACTGATGATTTGGAAATGAGAGTTAAAAAATTATTTTAATCAACTACCCTAAGACAGCCATCAGTAGCCTTTGTATTTATTTCTTTGTGGTCCTTCATTTGGATTTTTTACAGAATTTTAGTTTTATTGTAAGTTTTGGAATGGGTATCTTCCCATCAGCCCGATGGAGAAAATGATCACAAATCGTTATAAAAAAGAGAATAAATGCTCTGATGCCTACCATCTAATATCGCTCACTACACACACACACTTGGCCAACACTTTCCATGTAGCAAGTCATTTACCCTTCATAACAACCCACGTGGTAATTGCTTTGGTATGCTGAGCCCTTCTAAAAGATTGTGCGAATGACATTCTAATTTTCTTTTCTTTCCTTCTCCCACTCTCTTTCTCTTTCCCTACACTATACTCCATTTCATCTCTGAAGATCATGGTGGGAGTACCTGCCGCCATATGTATATATGTCTCCTGAAAATTCCTGCTCAAACTTTCAGAGCTTTAAGCTCTGCCAACATATGGAATCTACTCATGATCACTTTTCTAATCTCTTGCCAACTTGTACAGTTATAAGTTCCCAGGGAGATCCTCCTTCCTTGCCCTCTAAAATGTCCATCGGAAACTCTCTCGGGGCCCCATTTTCAGCCAATACTACCGGCTACCTTGGGACAATCCACATCATACTCCAAATACTTTAATGAGCATTGCTAATACTTGAACATCAATGCAATTATTGACAGCTTGATATGGATGGTTAAAATAGAATTCCATTTGCTTGCTCCATAATTATAATAATATTATATTTCTTTCTTTTTGCTTTATTTTAAAACTATAATTTGGACAATTATCTAACAGAGTTCCTGGCAAGCATCTGGAAGATATCAATCTGATAGAACCAAATGCTAATTCTCTTATTATAAGAGAATAATAAAATTTTTTAAGTTGCAAAATTGTATTCATGGTGAAAAACATCCCATACACATGTCCTCCACTATAAAAATGCCTGTAATTACTAAACATAATCCAAATTATAGGAGATTTACAAATTGTGAATTCCACATAGAAATGTATTTTCCACCCCTCAGCATCACCCCCAAGTAACATGCAGTTAATTCTGCCCTTGGGGTATCATTCACATTTAATTTATCACTGATCTGTTGGAAGAAAAACATGTCCTTAGGACATGTCCAAAAATAAAAATGAGTAGTGTGCACTATGGAATGTACTCATTGTGTCCAGGATGGGAGGAAGAGATTTTTAAGAGAAGTCTTAGAGTCAATTATAGCTTAAACCTGGAGAGAACAAAGACCATGCATTACTGGAAATGTAAAACCCAAAACTGACTATATACCATTTTTCACTTTCAAGTAACAAATGTCTTTCTTACTCTGTTCTGCTCATTTAGGAGAAACAAAAACATATCCCTTTTCCTTTGTCCCTTTTTCATTAACACTCCTCAAACTTCCCCAACGGGAAGAGATTCCCAGTCAACAGGCTAAGGAACAAGCCAGTTCGCATCGATTCACAAGATCTCTCTCTCCCTCTCATGGAGACCAAGGAACTGGGAAGGGAGGGGGCTCCTCTTTTCTTGTGTTTTTGTCCCCCTTCAAGACAAAATTGTCCCCTCACCAACTCTACTGGTTCCCAAGCTATTTGTTGATTGTCAATTTCAGGCCCTGTGGTCTGACAAGAGCACAAAAGTTAAGTGGATCCCAGAGACATAAAATGTGATGGACAGGAGCTCCTAGAACTGGAGCCCAATTTACAGGCAATACAGCCACCAAGCTGTGTGGTTGTACAACTGTGATGGTGGGTTCAAGTCATCAACCCATGGTGTTAATCCAGAACACTGAGTGCCACAGATGTAGCTCAGCTGGATACTGCTGTTCCCCAAACATGGTCCCATTCTTTTCTTTTCTAAAAAAAATTTATTTAAATTCAATTTAGTTAACACACAGCATATTATTAGTATCAAGGGTAGAGTTTAGTGATTCATCAGTTGCATGTAACACCCAGTTCTCCTTCCAACAAGGGCCCTCCTTAGTACCCATCCCCCAGTTACCCCATCCCCCCGACCCATCTCCCCTCCAGCCACCCTCAGTGTTTCCTCGAGTTAAGTCTATACAATGGAATAACACTCAGCCATCAAAAAGAATGCAATCTTGCCATGTGCAAGGATGTAGATGGAGCTAGAGGGCATTAGGCTGAGCGAAATAAGTCAGTCAGAGGAAGACAAATATCATATGATTTCACTGATATGTGAAATTTAAGAAACAAAACAGATGAGCATAGGGGAAGGAAAGGAAAAAGAAAGTAAGATAAAAACAGAGAGGGAGCCAAACACGGTCCCATTCATACCCCGAGATGGTCTGATGGGTCCTTGCAAGGTGCCTGCAGGTTGATTCAAAGTCTGAAACTTTTTCAGCCAGGGCTTCACTGTACCTGGCTTCTTACTTTAAGTTCTAGTCTTTGAAACAGCTTGCAGGCACCTCACAAGAACCTGTCAGAGCATCTTGGGATAAGAATGGGACCGTGTTCAGGGAACACCACGATCTGCTGAGCCACATCCGTGGCACTCAGTGTTAAAGATAAAAACCAGGGGCTGATGACTTGAATCCAACTATGAGACATTATACAATCACATAACTTGATACTACATGTACCAATAAAGTAGACTAGCCTTATAGTAGCTACTGTCCATCAGAGCAGGCAAGGACACTGATCTGATCCCAGACCAGAGCTTCTTCTGAATTTCTTCCACACTTTTCTATGGAAAAGTAGAAAGGGAACATGAATAGCCATCAAAGACTGGTGCTCCGTTCCCTGCTTGGCCACTAGCTAGATGCAGAGGCATCTAGGTCTCGATGTGTGCATCTGTAAACGATAAGGGTGAATCAGACAATTTCCCAAACCCCTTTAAGCTCTGAAGTTTTATACTAACTGCTACTGAGAATCACATCAGTGTCTAAGATCCAACAAGGGAAAAGAACAGGGTCCTGGACCCCTGGATCCTCCCCTCAACAGAAAAGGCAAAACACACACACGCAAAAAGGAGTCCCCTTCCCCAGTCAACTTTCTACACCCGGCGCTTCTCAGGCAAGACAACAAAAGCAGCTGTTGAAGGGGATCATGAATCTTGCCTGCTCTACGTCCCTAGAGGTGAAAAGCATGTTTTATAATGAACATAGCTTGTTACGGCATAGCTCGTGACACACATTTGTTGGATTAACTTCTTAAGATCTCTAAGTGTGATGTACAAATAATACTAGCTGTGTATCTTTTGCAATCTGGAAAACAGTAAAAAAAAAAACAAACTCTCTCTTTAGGCAAGACAACATATGGGAAGCAGGGCAGATGCCCTCCTAAAGCAGTTAGCTGAGTGGTTTCAGAGATGCCTTCTCGATGGAGAAAAACTTCCATTTATACCTGAACATTCCTTTTGAAGGCAAGGGATGTTCTTGGTTATTATTTTTCCCAATCCTTATCATGGACTTACAATGAAAATGCTCATCCTTCAGGCTAAGTGAGAGAGACACTCACACATACAGTACACAGGATTATAAAAATGCTAATAACATTTTGCATTAACACAGAGGATGAGACTGCTTTAGAGAAGAGCCTTCTAGCTCATTAATCCTCGGGATAGCCATGAAATAGCTGGGGGAGGGGGGATAGTTTTCCAACTTTTCCAAATGACAGGAAACAGCACTATCTCAGCAGTTTGCTCAGATCCGTCCAGTAAGGGTTTTGTAGGGCCTGACCGAACACAGGAATACTAACTTCGGGTTTGGACTGACTGACTCCACCCGCCCCCCCATAGCCAGACTGAAGCCCTCGTTTACAGGGACTTGGTGTTGACTTCTTCCATGCCTCTCACACACCCTGGATCCTTCTAGCACCTTCCACCTGAGGCCATGGAAACCACTGCCAAGAAAAGCTCAAGTGGCTACTTGCTCAGGGGCCCAGGTGCTTTTCTCTAGCTTCTTCTCCATCCCCCTTACTCTCTGCTTCACTCCTCTCAGTGGGGCTATGGGCTTCAAATCTGCCTCTCGGCTGACCCTATGGTTTTTTACCCCCATTTCTCTTCCTTTCTTTTCTTTTTTTTTTTTTTTTTTTTTTTTTTTTTTTAGAAACTGTCTTTCTTTTTTTTTTTTAACCCCCATTTCAACTAGATCATCTCCCTCTAATCTCATGACTTCGTGTTTTAAACTTGAGGGCTTCTTAAAGACAGAGCCCCTATGACCTGGCCCCACCTCCTCCTACACTCGTCCTGCCAATGCAGAGCCTTGCCTGACACTTGGGTCCTCAAAACATCCCTGTCATGACCCCAGCCTCCCGCTCTGCCCACAGAAGAAGCTGGCACCCACAGAAAGCCACCAAATCAGTGACAGCAAAGCCTGGCTCCCTTAGGAGGACAATAACAATTCCCCACCAGGATGTCAGGGTCTCCTGAATGTTTCCAGGGAAACCCCAAAGAGCCCCTTCAGCCCAGCTGGGGTGATGCTGTCAAGAGGATGTTACCAGGAGGGCTGTGTAAGTGTAGGGATAGTGGTAGGCCAGGTAGCAGGCATCCTCATTGTGTGGGAAGGTGACCACAAAGGTGAGGGTATAAAAACACTTCTCAGATGTTCCTCCCATGATGGCTGCACTCTGGCGATAATGATTTCTAAAAAAGAAAGGAGAAGGGAGAATGAGGGAGAGGTCCCAGATGCTATAAACCTGCTAGGTTATATACTGGCAAAATGTTCCTCACTCGAAACTCTATGGGGTGAAATTTAGAAAACAGGGAAACTGCCAGGTCATGAGCCAAACCAGCAACATCTGGGCAGGTCCATCTGTCTCCTTTTTTTTGTTTTGTTTTTGAGGGACAGGGAGAGCACACACAAGTGGGGGGAGGGGCAGAGGGAGAGGGATAAAGAGAATCTCAAGCAGGCTCCACACTCAGCGTGGAGCCCGACACAGGGCTCGATCCCACTACCCTGAGGTCAAGACCTAAACCAAAATCAAGAGTCAGACTTAACCGACTGAGCCACTAAGGAACCCCAGGCCCATCCGTCTCCTAATTGTGGTGTACATGCCATGAGCCTTTCCTTGCTGTGTCTGAAAATGAAGCCTACAGAGTCACTGAGCTAGAAAACAGACAGATAGGTGAATCGTTCTGCATATCCCAAGGTGCAATCGTAGACATACACTTTAATACCCAAATGTGAGATTCCCCAGCCCCTGCCTTTCCCCAGACCCCACAGAGTTCAGCTCTTCCTTTCCCTTCCACCTGCCAAGTGGTTTTGTTAATAATCATTACTACTACATACTGAGTTCCAACTCGACACCTAACACACGTCACCTTATGTTATCATTGCAACAACCCACTGTGTGCATAAAGAAACAAAAGCTTAGTAAAATTAATCTGTCAAAGGTTGCAAGGCTAGAACCTGGTCAGGATGGGACTTGAACCCAGATCTGTCTGTCTGCGAAGCTTTTGTTCATTGCACTATACAATACTTGCCTCCCAAAGGAATACATTTGTCACCCCAAATGTGGTTCAGCTTCTTATAGCTTCAGAGTGCACATTTTCCTTTGTCAAAGATGAAGAACCAATTTTGATACTTTAGAGAACAGTATCAAAGTAAATTGCACCCAGAAGTACATTCCAAGCAATATTTTCCCCACACGCTGCCAGTTATGCCCGCGCCTTGCCTGTCGACGGGGAGGCAGCTGTGCAGGCTTTCCTGAGAAATGTTATCATCAAGACTGCATTATGATGCAAAATACTCCCGGACACCAAAAGATGTAATTCCACCTTTGAACGTTTACAATGTTGCCTTACTTGTCCGTGGTGCTTCGGGGTTTTATTGGGGGAAAGGGTGGGGAGAGGGAAGAAATAGCAGGTAATGAATCTCTGTTGTTGCAAAATGTAAAAAAAAACAAAAAAAACAAAACACCCACAGATTATTCTTTTCTGCCTTTTTGCTACCTACATGCCACCCCCCAACTGAAGCAAAAGCCAAACAAACAAACAAACAAACAAAAAATCAGGCAAGCAATAAAGGAAGAAAGAGAAAACAGACTTTCTTGTTTCTTGTGGTTTTGTGGGTTTTCAGTATTAATAAAACCCGGAATGGCAGTCCCACAAACTATGGCCTGACACATTTCTCCTGCCTCAGCTTCTGCCAACACAGCACCCTGGGAACCTGGTCATTCTAGGGAGAGAAGGCTACCCCCTAAAAATGTAAGCCCCAAGTGCTTCTCCCTGTCACTTTTTAGATCCCGTGACTAGGACCTGATTTCCTTTGTGACTCCCGCACTAGAAACTTCTAAAAGGCATCTTCACCCATGGTGCCATCTGGATCTTGATACCTAATTGGGTCTCCTTCCCCCATATTTCCCCGAAGTTCTGTACTTCCTTCAGAGCTAAGGCTCTGGTTATTAGAAAGTATGTCAAGAAGCAGATGGTAGCTCAGAAAGCATGCAAGCCACATATGCTCTGCGTTTTATTTTCTTTCCGATTTCACTCATAAAAGGCTCCCCTGCAAACACTCATCAGTTGACACCTACTTGAACAACAGGTACTGGTCAATTACACCTCTCTACACCGACGGCGCAAGAGACATGAGATGAGCCAATCAAGATGGTCAAGATGTTGACCGCCAATCAAAATGTGGAAGAGCACTTCACCTGTAAGCATACAAGCGTGAGCACACACCCCATATATGCACATTCATGAAGGTAAAGGCAGGTGGAAACGTAACACCTAGAGCCTCTCCGTCCCCAACTTCTTCACCCACAGAGGGGACACAGAGCCTGCGTCTTTCCTCAGGCATAAACGATTTCTCTGTCGGCCAAGGTGGTGGTCTCCTCTGACACAAGCCACGCTTCCTGGTCCACTTTCCACCATACTTGTCACTATGCTGAAGTCACGTCACAGGGACATTCACCGTAAGCAAATTCAGCCTTACCTCAGGAGCCATCAGAGTGAGCAAGGAGGAGAAAGCAAGAATGTGGAATCCCCATCCCTAGGCTCTTTCCACCATTCAAACCAAACCCGGACTCCAGGGAGGGAAAAGTGACAGAGAAATGGAAAGAGAAAAGGATTCTTAGTTTTTGAACTTCTGTGGACCTACTGTTCTAGAGATTTAAGGGAAGTGTAAAGAATTCGAACAGCAGTTTTGGTTGTATGAAATCCACCCTCTCACAGCCCCCCCCACACACACACACACTATATAACTTGATGGGCGAGAATCTTGTGGGCAAGACTAAAAGCTCCTCACTGGGGTGCCTGGGTGGCTCAGTTGCTTAAGCATCTGCCTTCGTCTCAGGTCATGATCCCGGGGTCCTGGAATTGAGTCCCACATCGGGCTCCCTGCTCCCTGGGGAGTCTGCTTCTCCCTCTCCCCCAGCTCATGCTCGCTCTCTCTTTCTTTCTCTCTCGCAAAAATAAATAAAATCTCTTTTAAATAAATAAATACTCCTCATTGGTAAGCCAGCCCTCCCCAGGATGGTTGCGGACTGCTGAGATTTAAAAATGGGTATCGCCTCATTTACGATGAGGTTCTGCTAAAGGAGATTCCATGACAACCCTCGTCTGGGATCAAAACTCCAGCTGAACCTAGAGCAAATGTCAGGCTTCCCCACTGGAGTCTCCCGGGGGCCATGCATGGGGAGCAGGAAAATCCAGATGACTCTACCAATAGCAAAAAGTCTCCTCTTCGGGGACCTCGATGCTTTCCCAAGATCACCTTTCTCACAGTGAACTGTTTGATAAATCTCTAAAGTGAAACCTTTGGCTTGCAACAATTCGACTTGTCCACAATAAAGTCATACTCTAACAAGCTATTTTTATTTCCCCAATATTGATGTGAACATGCTGAGGGATGTTTGCAAAGCAGTAATATTCATCCTTTATATCTGAAGTGGTTCCCATGTTCTTCCTTCATAAAAAAACCCTTTCCTTCTACCTCATTCAGACAACTCCTTCTGCCTTCAAGCCTCAACCCAAGAGTTTCCTCTTCCAGGAAGCCTTCCCTGATATCTGCTCTTTTACAGAGTTCTTACCACACTCTGTCTCTCCCTCACTGGTAACCTTTTATGACAGGGATTATGCTTATTCATTTGTGTATCTTCATGCTTGGCACATGAGCTGGACTTAGCAGCTGTTCAGTTAAAGTTTGTAGAATACATGGACTTCAGGGGCAGTACTTAAAACACCTGAAGTATTCCACCTCTAATCCTACTGGTGTCTTTTTAAGGTTAAATATACCTGTACACATTCTACAGATGGGGAAACTGAGGATCACGGAGGTGAAACATCTCGAGCAACTCCACACAGAAAGCATGGCAAGCCCAATTCAACCCCACGAGTGGGCTGACTCCAAAACCAAGATCTCTTTTATTATATCATCTGTCTCTTGGAAATGACTAAGAAGACTGATAGTCTTTTGGCCCAATTCAGCCAGTAAGAACGTGAAGTTTTGGTCTTCATAAATCAGGGCTGCTTATAAACTTAAAAGTCTAAAGTAACAGAAGGAATATAACATAAAACGGGTGAGAGCTCATGAAAATGAAACATTTCACTGATTCTTTATGTCATCGGTGCCACTAAGAAGTTTCTACTAGTTACGATGATGGCTGACGTTCACTGAACATCTACTATGCATCAGACACTGTGCTCAACTTTCCACCTGTTTTTCCTCATTTCCTTATCCACTATCGGCTCCATTTTACAGATGAGGAATCGGAGGTTGAGGATGCAATAATCCGCCCACAGTCACACCACTGATGATAAGTGGTGGGAGTTTGATTCCAAGAACTTTTTCTCCTTGATCTGCTCTTCGAGATGGAGAAGGAGCCTGGTGAAAATCAAGGGCATTCTCAGATTTGCTGGATCCTACATAGGTCATGTTGGGTCAAAGATACCCAGGGTCGGGCAGAGCCAGCTCTTCCAGTTAAAAGACTCCCCCCCTTTCGCTTTTCCATTCCCTGAACCATTTGTCTTAGGACCAATCTACACTTTTATAATCATAAAGCCTTCAATGAAGCAAGGAGCAAAGTACACAAATGCATAGTTATGAACTCAATCTATTTCCATTTGCACTTAAAAATATGCTGGGAAGTCATTTTTTTCCTGTGGGTGCATGAAATAAGCGAATGCCAAGATAGAGAGTGAAGTAGATAATCTTATAATGACCCGGCTCTGTTTAACAAGGGCACATCATTTCACTTAACAGGGTCTAATAAGGCAGAGCAGCCACGCCACTGGGCTTCCCCGTGTCTGCAGCGTTACTAATATTCCATACAACGCCAAATCTCCCTCCTGAGATCCCTCGGAAGGATGCATGATGGCAGAGCTCGTGTATGACATTCATCTTCATGAGTGAGCTGTTCCATCTCCTCTCACGAGCGGAGATAAATGTCAGAAGAGATCAGCCGTTGTGTATTACATGGCCACTCTGAGCACGCGGCTTCCCTCCCTCTGCCCTTCAGCAGCAAAATTACTTTAGACCGGAGCCGGGAAAGGACTCGGAAAGGTGCGAAGCTGTGTATGTTGCAGGGAGAAGCAGGCCATGGGGAAGTCAATAAAGCAGCAACTGAAAGTATCCTTGCTTACTTTTATGAGAGGCATGGAAAAAGGAGTGTGCTCATTTATGTCCTCCCCTCCCGAGGATCCCTTTTACTTTCTGGCTTACTGGTCTGCAAGGTGGGTGGGAGAGGGGGATGGGATGGAGGAGGAGAGGGCATTCCAGGGAGAAGGGCGAGATGGTCAGTTGTGCACAGGAGAAAATATTAGAATTTTTCCTCAAATGTGGTATGATCTAGGTACTAAGAAAGAAATTCAGTTGTCTTAAGGTTTAATATGGGGATTGACACTGCCGTCCGTATGCTGTCCAAGGCAACCTGATGTGATGCCGAATTATAAAGCAAAATACAGGAGAGCCATCTTAGCCATTCTTGTCTGTTGTGTTCCAGAGCTGAATACGAACAAGGCATTGCATTTTACGTTTCTGATTTTCATGTGTCAGGAAGCTGAGTACCGACTGCTGTATGGGAAGAGCTCCACACCTCCCTTATTCTTTTGCTTTTAACTTCTGGCAAGGTAGTTAAGTTTGCAGAAGCTTACCTAAGTGGATTGACAGATTATATTTCCTAAATTAAACTAAACCTCACAATATAGACTGTTAGTTGTTGTTGTTGTTTATTTTGCTTAGAAGCCATAGAATTGAGGGTAACATTAAATTTCAAACACTAAAGACCCCCCAAAAATGGAAGAATGGACAGGGCCTATCTTCCCTACTTTTCCCGCTAGCTCTTTCTCAAAGATTCTGACAAATTAGATCTAGCTAATTAGATCTGGCAAATTAACCAAAATCTTTCAAAATTATGCAAAAGGCTATTGATAACTGTATTTTTCATGGGAACCCCTAAGGGTACAGTATGTCCTGAGTTATCAAGAGAATAAAGATATAACTGGGTAGATATTTACAATTATTATTTGTTCCATCTTTTTCTCAGCATTTATAATTTTAACTCTTTGCATGTTTTCTAATGTACATAACATATTAGTATAATAATGCATATGTAACTGATTAAAATAATTTATGAACAAATCTATATTAAAAGAACACACATGACTATATCTTACCAAAACAGGCAGGAGACCACTTTCTAACTGATGACAATCAGACCCATGAAGCTGTCAGCTCACATCCTTAACTGATCACCACTGCTGTCTCTTTTCGAAGGAAATGAAAATCCCATTCCTCCGAGTGTCTTTTTCTCCTGTGCCCTTCCGTATATGTACTCAGGCACAATGAGCACCCTCGCCCCTCCTTCAGAACATGGCACTAAATCTGGGAACTTAACAGCACACTAGAAATAGAACTTCTGAGTTTCTGATGATATGCTGGAGACAGAGAAATAAGCAGGTGAAGTTCTCTCAAATTAATGCACCGGAGAGAATAAAGGCAAGCGTGAAACAAACACATCTTCTAGAGCAAATCAACTCAAAGACTGTGATGGGTAAAGAGGGAGAAATATGTTCTACAATCTAAGGCATTCTACAGTAGGCAGAGGGGTCCTGAGCTGTGGTTGAATAGAGATACACACATCTAAACTGTTGTTAAATCACGTTATTAGAAATATGTTAACATAGTGTGATGAATAATTGTAAAACAAACTACGTTACAATGTAGCAATCTTATCCACTCATCTCTGCTGTATTCATGACTGCAATATGAAAAATGAATTACATTACA
Source organism: Ailuropoda melanoleuca (assembly GCF_002007445.2). Taxonomy (NCBI): domain Eukaryota; kingdom Metazoa; phylum Chordata; class Mammalia; order Carnivora; family Ursidae; genus Ailuropoda; species Ailuropoda melanoleuca. The sequence goes on from NC_048226.1 coordinate 8,820,154, forward strand.
CATTCATGGTTTTCATGTTACCCCTCTGTTGCTCTTTAATCACATAACAATTGTCTTTTTAATGAATCTAACAGCTATTAACATTAACTTTGGCTCGCCTTTGTTTTTGGATGTGGGGCTTCTTTCTTCCTTCCCTTTTTTTGGCAGATGCTTAGTCCCTGCAAGTCTGCTCCTTACTTCCCACCTCCCAGAGGGACAGCTTCCAGGGACAGTTCTACTCAGCTGGGAGACAATACTGAATGTTGTATTTGTCCAGTCTCTTACAAGTTCCAGAGCCAAGCAGGCAGAAAGCTGGATCTTTCACATTTATTAGGGTTACTATTTTCACAGGACACACCAAGGTTCAAAATTTAGGCTTTTGCTGTTTTTCCCTGAAGTTGTTGGCTTCTACCACTTTGAGATGGTTTTTAGTCTCAACCTCTTTGGAACATGAAAAGATCCTGACAGTTTCTAGATATGGAGGTCAGAGAGAAATTGCCATATAGGGGAATGGAAAACCAACAAAATCGTAATATTTTGCTATTGTTCTAAAGAATATAATGAAAATACCACCCAGGTCCATATCCAAATACATCAAGGACTGAAGACTGCCAACTCTTTAATTACAAACTGTAAGTCAGCCCAGCTCTGTGTTTTGTAGACAGCACTTATCTCTATGGTGATTTTTGCTTTTGTGTCTGATAGATAGGAAAGGTTAGGAATGATGTTGCTCTCTGAGCGTTCCTGTCCTCAGTCTCAAAAGCCAAAAGGCATAAGAGTATATATTCTCTTTCTTTGTGATATCAATAACAATCCTAAACGCTAGAACGTCTGATAATACTTTTCTTAGGGCCCTCTTGCAATATCAGAAAGAGATACAACTTGCTTTATCCAATAAAACAAATGGTAGCCTATCAGTTTTTATAAGAAACTAGCAATGAGCTAATAATGAATTACATATTTCTTGCCTGTCCTAACAGTTCCCGTCCTTTTTCTTTCTTATGAATCTGTATTTTATTTTCCACCAAAAGAAAATGCACAAATGAGCAATTCATGGGTTGGGAATCCATTTCTTTTATCAAAAGATACGGATAACTTAGATTTCATTTACAACTTTACAGACTAAATTGATGAAACTGCCTACCGATCAAGGGTTGAAGATGAACTGTGGAAATGCTCCCTCTTTTATTTTTTTTTTTCCCAAAAGATCATCTTGCTGTGGAGGAACAGTTACTTAAGTGCACCTGTCACATATCCACTCCCATCTGCTTTGGAAAACTGAGGCATAGGATGAGTAAGAATAGGCCAGAACATCTCGGATTTTTTGTTCACTGAGATACACGGAAAGAGGTAAAGAACGGAGGCTTGATGAACTAATCACAGGTTACGTCTGTACAGGTTCTAACATCCAACAACAAGGTCTAAGGGTTTTAATGTGTTGAAGTGAGGACAGGTGACTTCTCTGAAAAATCAAAAGATTTCTTGGGTTCTACTGTGGGTGCCATTTAACATGCTTGTGCTTCTGAAGGGCAGGGCGTTTGCCATTGGGACATGGATGGATGGCTGAGGTTTCTCAGATCAACACAGAAGAGCAGGAAATTGAGAAAGAATACAAGAGCAGAGAAAAGGAAGCTAGCAACATCCTAACTTACTTGTAATAACAGATTTCGTAGCCCATCCGTATCCAGGTGGGTCTGCCAAGAAGTGCCTCCTTCACAGAATACAGAGTTGGCTGCATCCCTGCAAGAACAAAGTCAGGATTAATCACTGGGGAGGGGCGCTGGGTGGCTCAGTCAGTTAAGTGTCGGGACTCTTGATTTCGACTCAGGTCATATCATTAGGATCATGAGATCGAGTGTCAGGCTCCAAGCTTAGCATGGAGCCTGCTTAAGATTATCTCTTTCCCTCTCCCTCTTCCTTTGCCCCTAAACCCCACATCATATATATATATATATTTATATATATATATATATAAATTTTATATATATATAAATTTATATATATATATATAAATTTATATATATATATATAAATTTCTGGGGAAAGAGAAAAGGGAAAGGGTACTGTGATGGGCTGAATCATGGCCCTCCAAGATATCCAGGTCCTAATCCCTGGAACCTGTGAATGGTGTCTTATATGGTGAAAGCGATTTCATAGATGTAATTAAATTAAGGATTTTGAGATGGAGAGATTATCCTGGTGGGCCCTAAATGCAATCACTTATGTCCTTTTAGGTGGGAGGCAGACAGCAATTTGTGCAGGAGAAGCAATGTGACTGAGGCAGAGGGAGATTGCGAGGTGCTACGCTGCCAGCTTTGAAGATGGAGGAAGGGGCCATGAGCCAAGGGATGCAAGGAACATAGCTCTAAACACTGGGGAAAAAATACCAAACAAACAAAATCCCCTAGATGCTCCACTGGGCATGGCCCTTCCAGAAACTTCACTGTAGCCCGGTGAAACTGATTTTGGACCTGTAGACTCTAGAATTGTAAGAGTAAATGTGTCTTGTTTTAAGCCACCAAGTTTGTGACCACTTGTTCCAACAGCCACACAGAACAAATCCAAGAGTCAGGGTTCGTATTTTTTCTTTCTACACCAGCAAGAATCTATTTAGTCAATATAGAATAGAGGCAGCACCCTGTGCTCAGACCTAGAGATATGGGAACATATATTCCTTACTCAAATCTGCTCAATAAATTAGTATATGAGGGGCGCCTGGGTAGCGCAGTCGTTAAGTGTCTGCCTTCGGCTCAGGGCGTGATCCCGGCGTTATGGGATCGAGCCCCACATCAGGCTCCTCCGCTGGGAGCCTGCTTCTTCCTCTCTTACTCCCCCTGCTTGTGTTCCCTCTCTCGCTGGCTGTCTCTGTCAAATAAATTTTTAAAAAAATCTTTAAAAAAAAATAAAATAAAATAAAATAAATTAGTATATGATCCAACAACAACATGCAGAATTTTCCATTCCTGGAAACGTTCAAAGTAAATGCGGGCTTCCAGTCACTTTGTCCCTTGAATTCCTCCTCCAACATGGCAACAAGTGTTCTGGAGACTTTGAACTTTCCCCATATTTTCTGAAAGTGTAAGTCAGTGCTGTCCAATTGGACCGGGCTGTTTTCCCTTCTGGGACAAATAGATCAATATATTTGCTGCTGTGGGATTTAGGCGATGAAGAGAAGGAATAAATGAGAGGTTCTCATGGGCCTCCAACAGTTCAAGGTGGGGCGAGGCCGTCAGGAAGTAATGGAATGGCAGGCATGACTTCCAGCTTGCCTTCCATAGTGGCAGTCTTCCATAGTTTGCCCACCATCTTGCCCCATGTGGCAACCAAGACACTCATCTCAACTTCAAACCCTTTGGGAACCCAAACAGGGCTTCCAGTAATAAGCCAATCCATCACAGAGGGGTATCATTCCTGGTGTTAGCCAGAAGATCTAGCGTCTAGAACTTCTAGAAGGTCTAGAAGATCTTGGGTGTTAGCCCAAGAGCTCATACCGTAATTAAACTGGCTGTTGGGCTTCTCACAGTTGATGATGTTGAAGCGGTAAGGGACGCCGGCTCTCATGCCGCTCACCCAGAAGTAGAACCACTGCTGGTGCTGGCTGCTATTGACGTCAGCGTTGACCAGCAAGTCGTACTCCCGCCTGCAAAGTCAGAAGCAAGACTGGAGGGCTACGGGTCTTCAAAGGGCCGTCCAACACCGAGAAGCTACACACCTCGGGTTCCAGAGGACGGATCTAAGACCCGGGATCTCAGCGGGCTGGTAAGTTACAGTGACTGTGCTCATCTCACAAAATTGGACACATGGGCTACAGAAATGTGGGGAGAGGGGAACAGGCTCTTGGTATTAGGAAAATCAGTTACACAGCCACAGCGCATCTTTTTATTAACCTGGGATGAGTTTTCTCTCTGGCAGGAAAAATGCAAGTGTGCTGTATCCCAGAGAAAATTCAATCATATCTGGTTGTGTAGCTCATTACTATTTGATGCTGCACATTACTTTGGGGCTCAGCCTCCTCGTACGGAAAATGGAAATAGTGCCTACTTGCGGTGCTGTTTGTAAAGATTAAGTGGTATCATATAGATAAGCCCCCAGCAAAGCAACAAACATGAATTAGGCCGGCAATACAGGAGTTGTGTGTTCATTTTGTCCCGTTTTCATTGATTTAACTTACATGCAGTAAAGTGCACAAATTTTTAAGTGTACAACTCAGTGAATTTTAAAAAAATCATCTGGACATTTCTGGCAATTACCCAGATCAAGACATAGGACATTTCCAGTGCCCTAGGCAACTCCTGTGGGTCCCCTCTCCATTACTATCTGCAAAAATAACCAATTTTTTGAGCTGTAGCAACAAAATTAACAATGCAGTTTTGACTTCAACATTATTATCAATATATTATATTTTCAAAAATATGACTGCTCCATCCCCTTGGCATGTTCTTTGAGTTGCTCCTCTAGGAAGGGTGATGTTTTTGCCCTGATCTGTTCACACTCTGCCACTATGGACCCCTGAGAAGCAGTACAGTGAGATTTCTGGAAGGGGGGGGAGGCTTTGCAGAAGGCATAGCAGAGCAGAGCAGAGCTACCTGATAGAGACCCACTGCTCACACTGTCACTCTAAGCATCTCACTTGAACCATCGAGCCCAACATACAACGAACGAAGCATAATCCCCCGAGTGACGCCCATAAGGACAAATCCAGAAAGACTACAGCCCTCAAATGGTCTCCTCTCCAAACACTGATCATCAAAACTCCTTGCCTATACCTGTAGGTTTGTTTTCTGTCTTCGGACTCCATTACCCCGACCATAACTGATTGGTTTAGGATTCTAGACTCCGGCCAAAGGCAGATATACGGAGAGAGAGAGAGACCAGAGCAAGGCCAGCAGTGCAGACGCATCATGGACTGACCACTGCCCCCCCCAGGGGACTCCTGATTAGGTTTTCTTTCCCACATCCCTTAAACATGATATAAAGAGAAACGGAGTAATAAAAGCAGGAGCCATCGCAAGACGTAGGAACTGAGCTGGCAACAGAAAGAGAAGAAGGCTGAGAAGGAATGTTAACAGAACTGCCGTTCTCTTCTTCAGCCCACGTAGCTCAACTTGTATTTGTTTTATATGTCGGGCTTCCTTGAAATATTTCATGTATAAAACAAACAAACAGAAAAGGATCACGGCTCACCTGCCCCCTGCCAAAAAAAAAAAGAATTCCAAAAACGACTCCTCAGATAGATACAAAACAGGCCAGTCTATCTGAAGTCCTGAGCTCTGGCTGTGGTGTATATACCTCCCTGAAGACGTGCTCACGCGGACTGAGCGTGCCAGACACTATTCTAAGAGCGTGATGTGTTTTTAGCTACATCTCGGAAAAAAGTCCCTATGATGTAGGTGCCATCGCTGTCCCCATTTTCTGGGTGAGGAAAAAAAAGCATGGAGTAGAGTCAGGTAATTGTTCAAAGTGTCCTGGTGGGAAAGGGGTGAGGTGGCCCCGGCATTCTGATTCCAGAGTCTGTGACCCCCACATACCGTTAACTGTTCTGGACTGCCATCCTCGGGAGTTCAGCTAGAGAAGACGGGTGACAAATCCTGATTTTTGGCATATGACAAATAGAGTCCACACTGGTATCAAGGGAAGAATGATAACATAGCCGTCTCTTCTGCACTGAAAATTTTTGTTTTGTGCCCTCTCCCCCTTTTTAGTTTGTACAGTCCTAGACTTTTCTTGCCTGTGAAATATTTTTCTAGTAACAAGAGCTCATTGAGACATTCTGCTAGAGAGGCATGGCACTACGCATGTCCTTGAACAGAGAGTAACACACTTCTCCATGGGGAGCCCCGTGTTCTCACCACTTACAGATACACAGCTGTGGGAGCAACAGACGTGAAAAGTTATTGGACCAGAGGACCCCACGTACCCTGCTGTGTCAATGGAAACAGCCCCAGCATCAGCGTAAGTACAAACATCCCAGCCAAAGGACTCCTGCACCCAAGGAGGGAGCCATTATACGGAATACAGGTATATTCATAACCTTCACCTCTAGTTGCAATTTGCTGTGACATCAGTTAGTGAGTCCCCTAGTGGTGTGCCCGTAAATGTGTAGCAATGGACTCTGAGAGGAAAAACATGTGTAGTGTCTGCCAGTTCTTGGGGCAACTCCAGCCATGGCTGACTTCAAACGACAAATGTGAGACCACTGTACCGAGAGGAGGGCGGAGAGAGGCACGACCCGCTCCATTAAGCTGCCAGGAGCTACGTTTGTGGGTTTCCTTACTTACTCACGCACTTGGATGGCTTTGCGAAGATTTCCGGACTCAAACTTGGAGGAGAACCTCAAGCAGTCGGAAGTGGTGTCTTGCAAAGGCCTGTAATGAAATAGGAAACACATGAACACATGCGTTACTGCTATTCTTGGGCATAGCCTGACATTTCTTAGAGATAAGCTTTTTCTTACAGATTCTTCAATATGACTTCTCATCGCGTTTCGGGGAGAAGGGATGGATTACTAACATAAAACACACTTATTTTCATGTCGTTAAGAGGATATTCCACACTCCGCCCCCATCTTCCACATTCCAGATACTCAAGACCACCTACCAAGGCTCATCTAAGCTGAAGACGACTTTATTTATAACATCACTTGGCTGGATGAGCCTCCGGACATCCTCAAATATCTTGATCCTGCAAAGGAAAATTGGAAACATTTTCAGGGTTGGCTCTCACTCCTTACCCCATCCATCCTACAGTCATCTGGGAAGGGCCTTGGGAATCATCAGAGAATTATGAAAGAAAACTTAATAATGCCCCCAACCTGGGGCTAAAAGAGTGGAAAAAGCACTGCCTCTCCTTCCTTTTTTTTCTTTATCAAAAAAGGAAACTACACTGAGCACCAGGAATGTAGGATACACTGATGCCAGGTTTTAATTGGATGATTCTTGACCCAAAGGGGAATTTTTTCAAGAGCATTTGGACTAATGGACTCCAAAGGTTTTGGTTGTGAGAGTAAGAGGGTCCTTTGCATAGAGACAATTTTTGAGGAAGACTTCAGGATTTTTTTTTTTAAAGATTCTATTTATTTGACAGAGAGAGACAGCGAGCGAGAGAGGGAACACAAGCAGGGTGAGTGGGAGAGGAAGAAGCAGCCTCCCAGCGGAAGAGCCCAACTCCAGAACTCTGGGATCACGCCCTGAGCCGAAGGCAGAAGCTTAACAACTGAGCCACCCAGGCACCCCAAGATTGTTGACTGTTAACATCCTCGAGGCCTGGGAGGCTTCAGTAAGCCTCTAAACTCTTGGGTCATTTATAGTCCTTGGGTTCTGTCGTCTCTGGAAAAAAAAGGTCAATCTTCTGTCTGAGAAACACCCACATTCAGGAAGTTTCAGTAAGAGGACAGAAGGAAGCCCAAGGGATCTTTCAGATTTCCTCCTTGAATTTCCAATCTATGTTCTTTGGGTGGAGTGGGAGAAGGAGAAGGGAGGTAGACATAAGGCCTGGACTCAAGGGGAAAGATGCTCTGTCACGGGGGGAAGTGTTGCTGGGCCAGCCCCTGTGCCCCTGTCTCTCAGGAACTTGCGAATGGAGATAACCTGCAAAGAGATGTCAGCAGGAGCCCAAGTCGGAGCAGCTCTTGGGATCCACCATCAATTTGCTAATGAAATGGTAAATAAGTTCATGAAACCTTCTGGTATGCAGGCTTTGCTCCATTGACTTAGAATATGCATACTCAATGTTAGTTTGTTTGTTTTCCAGGGAAAATCCTTTTTCCTTGGCTTTAGCCATTTACATTTTAATCTCACTATGTTGATCCAAAGGAAAAGCTCCCTTTCTGTCATTCTGGGAATAACCCATCACCCAAAGTTTCTACCCTGGAGAATGTGTATTTTCCTTACAATCTTTAGTGATATAGCAGAACTACTCTCCCAGCCAAGCCAGGTTTTATAACGTTGGGACTATGAGATGGGGGTACACCACCTCCTTTCATCAACAAGAGATCAGATACCAATTTACAGGGAATTTAAAAAAAAAAAAAGCTCCCAAATAATCCACACTGATTTTTTTTTTCTGAGAACCTTCCTTTGAGGAATGATCCCAATATTTGGAGAAACTGGGTTGTCTTTCCCTGCTATGATCTGCAATGCGTTCTGGGATATGGGGTTGCCCTAGAATCGTTGGGATTCTTTCTGGAACACATGCCTGCCGCTGTCCCACACTTAGTTCTGACATGTTCGGGTAGGGAGGCAAGCTTCTGTGTTTGGCAGAAGCTTCCCAAAGGATTTGAACACGCTCCTGACAGATTCTCACTTTTCCTAAGATAGCAGAACTCTCTATACAAACCATTCTGCCTATTAAAATATTAAAGAGAAAAAATATAGCTTCCAAATCAGCAGCACCATCACCTTTGGACTCCACATTTGCGCTCCAGCACTGACTGAGGAGAGAGGGGTGGACGGTGACCCCAGAGGTCAGGAAATGCCATCCTCTTGAAGTCAGCCACAGATCTGGTTCTTCTGGCTTTGGCCATATAAAGAAAGGGGTCATGGAAGGGGATATGCTTGGGATGTGTCTGCAGAAGCTTATCTATTACTTCAACAGTTTCTGTAGGCCTAGCAGAATTGGAGAAGGAGGCACTCATCATTGGGCAAGAAATCATGTCTATATCCCAAGCATCCTGTTTGAGGAAAGCTTGACTGTCAGGGATATCTTTTCCAGAAGAATCTATCCCAAGACCATTTGATTGCATATTTTGGTATGCATTCATCCCAGGGCCTCTTTTGGAGGTTGGATGCATGGTGGACCTCCCCATCTTCACCATGCTCAGAAGAGAAGTCTGGACCATGTCTTTTCTATCTGGCCCCCAGGAGCTTTGGTCCTTAGTCAAACAATGCTGCTTTGGGGAGGTCGCAGTCGGAATGTGGTAGTGCTTGGCATCCGGAGTCTCTTCAAAGTTCAAATCATCTCCAGATTTAGACTCGAGTTCCTTCAGGTTTAAAAAGGAAAAGAATACGTCAGTGTTTCCTTCCTTGTAGAAAATACAACTTGACCCCTGTCCTCACTTGCTGGGCACAGAGTTAAGCATAAATCCTGTAAATTAGAAAGCTTTTTCCAAGGTCAGACAAGAAAAGGCTAAGCTTCAAGAATCAAATAAATGGTAGAATCACAGAAATTCATGTTTGGAAGGGGCATTGGGTGGGTCTAGTACAATTCCATACAGCACACAAATACCCTCTGGAGCACCCAAAAAGCTACAGCCTGGTTGGACAAACTTATTTACAGGGTTATCATGACACCCCAAGGCAGCGCCTTTCATTTGAGGATCATTCTGATAATTTTTAAGCAAAAGTCTTCCTCACGCTGACTGAAATTCCCTTCCCTGAAATTTTTACCTACAGATCCCCTTCGGCTTTCTGGAGTAAAACAGAATATACAGCCTCCTTTCTCCATGGGATTAGGTGGTACCCTTAGAGGTGGGCAAATTCATGATATATTAAGAGTCATAGGAAAATAACAGATCCAAAGGCAGGTCTAAAATCTTGACAACAGCAATAGTAGTGGGAGCAGCAAGTAGCCACTACATCACCAGGAGTAAGGTTCTCGATTTGTTTCTACTAACAAAAAACCCTGGAATCAGACTGGCCACCTTCAGAAAGCCATCTAGTACAACTTGCCCACTGTGCAGCGGAACAATAAATCATCAGGAATTTTCAGTGCATTTTCAGGACGTGAGGACAAGGCACTTTGGTCCCCCAGACAATAGGTGGTGATGTGTACGGTCATCCGATTTCCATCTCGGTGCCAGGTGTCCGACATACATCCAGCCCAGCCACCTTTTTCACATTTTGCTTAGCCTTCTGTCTTTCTCCCAGAAAGACCCCAGAAGCAGACTGCTAATGATGAGCAATGCTCTCCATCTGGAGACCTCCTGCTTGGCCTCTCAGGTTCTGCAAAGAATCCATCATGTATCACCAGGGAGCAGAACCACGGCATATGCCCTACCTCGAAGCTACAGGAGAGCTCAAGACACATCGCCTCATACTGCATCAGCTCCTCTTCGGGTCGGTCAAGACCAGGTTTGGAACTCAGCTTGTTCACATCCGTTTCCAAGTCATCATCCTACAATGGAATAGCCAAATATATATATAATACCCAAATATAAGAGATTATATTAATTGTTATACATATAAATTATATTTTTATATATTAATAATTAATATATATCTCATATATATTACAGTCAAGACAGCCACCCTGAGAAGCATGAAGATAAGCTACCACATGTATGATTTTTCAGAATCTTGGGACATGGTTTCCTTGCCTCCAAATTATAGTGCTAGCCTACGCAAAGGAGAATTTAAGATGTCGGGTTGTATTTTTTTTTTTTTTAAGATTTTATTTATTTATTTGACAGAGATAGAGACAGCCAGCAATAGAGGGAACACAAGCAGGGGGAGTGGGAGAGGAAGAAGCAGGCTCACAGCAGAGGAGCCTGACGTGGGGCTCGATCCCATAACGCCGGGATCACGCCCTGAGCCAAAGGCAGACGCTTAACCGCTGTGCCACCCAGGCGCCCCGGGTTGTATTTTTTTTAATGAAAAGAAAGAAAGTATACAACTTTTCTCAGCATCCATCTCAGGATTTATCAGCCCTCACCGTAGATAACTAATTTATATAAAACTAGCAAAGCACGACATGAAAGAATTCCGTATCTCGCCACCGCCATCATCAACAGAATTACAATCACTGCACCTATTCTTCTACCCCTTTCCCATTTAAGTCACTCAGTCTTCTCGAAAACGTTTAATGAGCACCTACTATAAGCAGGTACCATTCTGGGTACTGAAGAGTTAGTGATAATGGAACAGACAAAGGTCGATGTTCCTGTGGAATCCGCCTTCTAGTGAGAGAAGGGAGACAGCAAACAAATGAAGGTCATTTCCAATGGTGATAAATGCCACGCATATAGTGAAGGGGGCAGTGGGATTGTCTTTGGAGGCAGGGAGTGTGGGAAGCTGTTCAAATTGGGTGAGCTGATGGGCACCTGGGTGGCTCAGTCAGTTAACTGTCTGCTTTTGGCTCAGGTCATGATCCCAGGGACCCGGAATTGAGTCTTGCATTGGTCTCCCCGCTCTGCAGGGAGTCTGATTCTCCCTCTAACCCCGCCCCTGCTCATGATCGCTCTCTCTCAAATAAATAAATAAAATCCTTAGATTGCATGAGCTGAGACTGCCTTGTGGAAGAGGTAACATTTTAACTAGAACAGTGGGGAAGAAATCACCAGAACACCTGATGTTGGCTTCCAGAAAGAAGATGGTTGCAGCACAGAGAACAGGAGGATGATGGCAGGAGTCAGCATTCGAGAAGGAGGTACTAGGCAAGGCCTTCCAGACCCGGGGAAGGGTCTGTCACTGCCAGCTGCCCTTTACCCCATTATACATTTATGTTTTACCCCCTCACTGCCAGTCTTTTCTTCATTGCGCTGAATAATCCCAGACCCTTTATTTTTATTTCTAGATCATCATCATTTCATGATAGTTTAATGGGAAGGTGACTCTCCTCCCAACATCTCTCTATTTTCCAAAGGTTATAAAGTCTTACACAGAAAGGACACCAGTAATCAACCAGTCTGGTCTTCTCATCTTTCCGTGTCTCTCCTGAGCCCAGTTTCCCTAACGAAGCAGGGGAGAGAAGCCTGCCCGGTATTAGGAGGAGATTTGGGTAGTTCAGGAAAAACCTAGCAGTGCTGAAGGCCTGGACGCTTCTTTTTTAAGTCAAATAAATATGGACAATAAATGTTTATATGATGATAGGGGGAGGAGGAGGGAAGAAAATGCAACATTCTTTCCCTCTTCTGGAATTTTCCTCCAAACTTTAAATTAAAAGAAAAATTGATCTCATGAGGTTGATTTCATGGTATTTTCTGATATAGTGCACACCAGGCCTGAACTCCTTAGTCTGGTTCTGGAGATCCCATCATTCTCGCCCTTTCCAGCTTTATCTATCAGTTCCTACTTGCCTCCCCCCTCCTGGCTGCAGCCTCAGCCCTGCCCCAGAGCGGCACCAATGAAAACCCAATCTGGCAGGTGACTGGCAGGAGTCTCCCCACCAGCAAGTAAGGTTGGTGCATCTAGAGTGAGGACCGTCATGTAGCCCGTGAGCTGCAGCCTAATGCATTCTGCATGTGGCTAGGTGACCTACTGAGCTTTACAGCAGGAATTGGCCAACTATAACCTATTGTGGGCTTTTGTAAATCAAGTTTTATTGGAACATAGCCACACCCATTCATTTACATATTATCTGTGGTTGGTTTCTCGGTATAATAGCGAAGTGCAGTAGTTGTAACAGAGACAATCTCTGGTCCCCAAAGTTTCATATTTCAGTCTCTGAATCTCCAGGCACTCAGGTGGGTTCTCCCCTCCTTCTGTATTTCTTGTAAATAACATTTATACTTATTCAGGGATGGGCCTGCTTCAGGTCCTCACAGCAACCCAGACAGGCTACATCATTTAGAATTCTGGGACCCATCTAATCCAGATCACGCTTTCTGGCCCTTTGTCCTCAGATTGGAGCCTTCCGATATTATTGACTTTCCCCGGCACTACACTTGAGCTCACCATCCTTTCGAAGATGGTGATTTGAACTCGGGTAGGGACAATCTCCAAGTTCACTAGAATGCAAACTCTTTGAAGATAAACATCTATGTCTTGTTTGCTTTTGTATCATATTACCATCCCCAGGAACTTAGCCTGGTGCGTCCCACATGGATCATGGCCAAGAAAGTACCTGCAAGAAACAAAAAACTAAAAAGGAAGGAAGAAGGCGCAAAGGAGAGGCGAGCTTGAATTCACTCTGTTTATCCTCCTCTTCTTCAGAGTTTGTCCAAATCTAACAGTTGTGTTAATGAAGAAAAAATATATATATATATTTTAAAAAGAAACATAACCAACATCTGGTCTGTACTTTTTGTAAGTTTCTCTTCTCTTATGTTGACATTGAGTTTTCAAAGAAAGGCACCCAACTTTCCATTCTCAAGACCCCTTTCGAAAGACAAAAGTTCCTTTTAATCATTCTTTCTAAACAGCTGAGCCCAATTATTAACTAAAACGTTTCAAATGAAAAGGTCATCAGTTAACAGCCTGGGTTGGATCTATGACCAGAAACAAATATTCCTGGCTTCTTGCCCACATTTCTTGCAGCAAATGCTTCTGGGTTCACGAAGGAAAATCAGTTTGCTGGAGTGCCACTTCCCTTGCTCTTTTGCAACACCCCAGAATCAAGCCCTGATTCTGATGTGCCCCGTTTCTCTACAACTCACGCTCACACACTGACTTCTCATCTTCTCCTTTTGGCTTGAAGGCTTTGATGACTAGTTTCCAGGCCCTCACCAATTTGTCCTGTGCTTCTTTCCCAGCTGGATTTGTTGATTTGTTTGGATTTCACTCCACCCCAACCCACCACCATCTGCAGCACGGTGGGGGAAAAGGAGAACGTCTGAACACTTTCCATCCTGTGCGACTTGAGTCGGGTACTGGCATGCAGCTTGACCCTGCACGTCAGATACAGGAGGCCATTGACACTCTGCATCAGACACCCAGTTATCAAAGAGCAAGGAAGAGGGTAGGGGAAAGTGGCATTGATGAACGATCGCCACAGCATGGTATTATTCAAATAATTCAGTGAGTACTCAATAGGCCTGTGCTGCCAAGCCATGGCAAAGATCCAATTTACTACTGATGACTTCAGAAATGATTCCATTTATCAACAAAACCCTGAGAACACTGGAGGGTCAATAGCAGTCTTAACCAAGTGACTGAGAGAGCTGAGCGGTAGCCTCTATGAGTCTGCGGCTACCATCTTATGATAGAGAACTCAGAAGGTCTCTTTCTCTCTACATAGGCAGGTAGGTAGGAGGGAAGGGAAGAAAATAAGGAGGGAGGGAAGGAAAAGGGGGTGGGTGGAAGGATGGGTGATGATAGGTAAATAAATAGACAGATGATAGAGTATTTTAAGTTCAGGTTTCATTTCCAGGAATGTTATAAAAAGTAGCATTTACTTCTCATCTTATTTTGCAGATGACAAAGTTAAGGGGCTATAATTTGAAGGAGCTGGTCCATGTCTGTCTCCACCAACAGAAACAGAAGCAGATTTATAACTCAGAGATACGTGATCATTATTCTGGAGCAGTGATATTGATCCCTCCACTAAATGACACTTGACAATTCCTGGAGACATTTTTGGTTCATAACTTGGGGAAGAGGGGGAAAGGAAGGGTAGGCGCTACCAGGACCTAGTGAGGAGAAGCCAGAGACGCTGCTAAACATCCCACAATGCACAGAATTATCCAGTCAAAATGACAACAGTCCTTTTCCAGAACTGCAGTCAGTAAACTATGTCCCATCGCCTGTTTCTTGTCAAGAAAAGTGTTACTGGAACACAGCCACGCCCTACCATTGACCTATTGTCAGAAGCTGAGCAATTGTGAGAGAAACTGTAGGTCCACAAAGCCTAAACTAATTACAGTCTGATCTTTTACAGAACGTTTGCTAACCTCTGCTCTATATATCACGGGTCATTATGGGATGGAGACCAAAGGGCACCGCTCCCCTGCTGACCAGCGTGTATAGCATGGTCCAGTTCCCATAGACTGGGAGGCAAATGGAAGCGTACACAGCGGAGTCCTGAGCAGAGTGGGTAGACAAGGAGAGTGACTTGTGGAGACCCAGGAGATCTACCAGAAAAAGTTTCCTAGGAAATGTTTCCATGGTTGCTTTGCGTGAATGTCATCCACACTAATTACATATACCAACCTGAAGGGTCTATCGAAAAGCTCATCCAGACAGAATGTTAGTGCCTGGGTAATGGATGGCCTCTGACTTTATAATGAGACGTTGGTCGGGACCTCCCGGGATGGCAATCAACAATCATAGTGATCACTTATTGAGCACCACTGTGTGCCAGCCACTGGCGTGGAAGTACCAAAGTGTGTCCTGACAGTTCACACTGGGCTTAGCTGGACACAGAGAGCGGTATTTGCCTCTGGAAGCTGTGAATGTGGAGACCCCTGGAAGCGAGGGCTGATGTACCTACTTGCTCCTTCATATCTTCAGAGTCTGAATCTTTATCCACTTCTTCATCCGCATCGTCTTCAAAATCCTCTATGTGGAGAAAAAGAGAAGATGGATGAGGTTTCCCCTGTGCCTTGGATTTGGATTCTCACCACACAGTGGCTAATATTCCTTTTTCTCATAAATAAGGGGCTCATTCTCAAGGGCACCATATCCCAACACACTCCGACACTTATTGGTACGTGCAAATCATATACACAGAGGCACGGGGAGCGCTATACCATGAAGTCTAAATTGCCCCACATCGAAGGCGGAATGAGTGCAGAATAAAATGACACATGCATACCATTCTGGGTCGCCCCACCCAATTTACAACTATGCATGCAAACAACATTGCCAAAGGTTAGAGATCACATACAGGCAAAATTCACTATAATTCAGCCCCTTCACTGACTCCCTAATTTTGATAAGAAGGGACTTATTTACAACAAAAGACCACAGCAGGCATCCAGTGCCACTGTGGCAAGATGATGCCAATGGAAAATCTGTTCCGTGAAAGGAGGGCAGGGTTGAACAGCATTAGAATCTTCCAACACCGAAACCTTCACGGACATTAAATAATCATACTTTCAAGCATTTAATAGGCTGGCATGGGGTTGTAAATAGCCAAAGCTTTACTTCAAGTTCATCCTTAAGGCAAAGTAATTCCAGAACGAATCAGGACAGTAGAGAGCCTCAATAATGGGACTGTGAATACATTTTTTTTAAATTAGTTGAGACGACTGTACAGGCATTCAATAGCCACTGGGCAAAGTGGCAACAGCTAATAATTAAGAACAAAATAAGTGAGCTTAGTATCTGTTCATTCTACAAAAAGCTTGCTTTTTCATACACTTCTCTAATGAGCTTTGCGGACATTTATGGATAGCCTGTAAAAGGACTGATTCTACTCCCATCCACATTCCTCTGAAATACTGACAACATGCAAAACTCACCGTAAAGCTCATCGTTACCTACTGACTTTACCTTCAGTCAGAACGCACGGAGGTTCAGAGGGGATGCTCCCAGGGACCGGAAAGGCATAAGCGCTGCTGGCTGTGACCAAGGGAAGCGGGCTCTTTGGGTAACACTGCCTAAGGATCTGAATTACGATGGAGATGACAGGCTCCAAGTTTCTGTCATCCAGGCAGTTCTGAACAAAGAGAAGACCCTATCAGACGCTGACACCTTACGCAGGGTGTCCTTGTTGGATCAGTAGTTCAGATTATGAATTAGACACACGCACAGTAAACATCCTTAATGTAGAATGTCTACTTGGAACATTCTAATGGCAAATTGTGTCTAACGTACAATCTGCTTTGGCCCAGGGTTTTTATTTCTTTTTCACAGCTCATATGTAATTGGAAGGAATTTAGTCTGAAAAGAGACTTAAAAGTCTTTCAGGGGACACTGTGGCTAAGGGAAGACATTGTCCAGGATAACCAGGGGATGAGGAGGGGAGCATCTTCCTTCAGCCATCCAAGCGTCATTGTGAATTATTGCCTAGAGAATGAGTAGCCAAATTGATGGAAGTCTTACTTTTCTCTTTCAGCTATTATCTAAATAGAAAACCATAAAGGAAAAAGATAAAATATGAAATCAGAAAAAAAGACTAAGTGAATCCCAAGTACCTAAATTAAATAACATGCCTGTTCTCAGAGCCCACAGTGTTGATCCCTCCTGATACCTACCCAAAGCAAAGGAAAATTGGGTTTGCAGATGTAACATTTTGATACTGATGGAACCTGACAAGACCCTTCTTTTCAGACACTTTGAAAAATGCAAAAACAAGTTTACTAAATTGAGAGAGAGTGTTGGAAGTTAAGTCGGTAACTCTTTGGCAAAAGCTAGGCCATTTTCTTCAGACTCTTAGTAAATGCTTTGTCTACTGACTTCGTACAGAAAGTAGACAAGTGTGAGCTTCCGATCTGATATTCCTAAGGGGATCCAAGCGAGCTCTAAGGCCAGCAAGTCATAGTAGTAGATATGAGGGATGCTGAGCGCCTGTCACGGGGCAGAGGGACTGTGATGACGCCATGCTCGGGTATCTCCAGGCCCACGTTACAGGCAGCTCCACATAAAAAAAACATGGAGAAAAAACTTAAACTTTTAGCCATGAATTCAAACTATCCAAATGATTCCAAAAGCAGTAAGCCCAACGTTCAAATCAGGAATGTTTTAACACAATCAAGAATGCCATTTCCCCTTCTGTGTGCTCAGATGGTACCCATCAAGTGTCCTGAACCCACTGCAGGAAATATTCTCCATGGAAAATGAGTCAGTCAAGGCAACCTCATCCCTGAGATGGTCAAATGATTTCTAGTGCTTCGTGAAAAGTATTAGTATTGGAAAAAGCAAGAACTGAGCATGGGAGAGGGAGTGAGGGAGGGTAGATGGCTCATCACAGGCCAGGTTCTGAGCTTCATTCCCAGGAGGCACAGAGCCAAGGACAAGCCAGGGGACTGTCAAAATTACCAGCATTTTGGAAGCCAGTTGTGTCTGTGATTGTCACTGGTATTGTTATTGATAAATGTGACAACAACCCTGTGTTTTACTTTGCACGGGATGGTGCAGGTGCAAAGTGAGAGGAAGGATGGAGGCAAGTTCACCTGCCCTGATAGCTTGGGATACACTGTGAATTTGGGGGATAGAGAGGATATTAAAATCAACGGAAACCAAGGGTTATAGTGAATTACTGCCTCAATTAGGTTGGTAGGAAACCGTGTAGTAGACACAATCCAAGGAAAACATTAATGAATTTTAAAATGATCCTTGCTTCCAAAGCCATAGATATGCCTAGACCCATCTGCCAAGGTTTCCCTAGTATTGACGGACAGGTACTGCAGCAGGCCGGGAGGTGGGGCACAGGAGGCACTCAAGATGCAAAATTTAAGGGGGCCTCACTCTCAGCCTCCTGCTATCGCAGGGTTGGCACTTGTGCTGTGCATCAAAGATGAGAAGACCCCAAGAAATAGCATCCCTGTGAACAACTGTCTCAGAATGGCGGGTAAAGGTGAACATTTCTGGCTCACTTTTCCCATCACTTCCCATAATATATCTGCTACCTGGAAAAGATGATGAAATATGACAGTGCTTAACATATTCAATTCACAGTTAACGCCTCTGAATTAGCTCTGGAATGATAAATACACTATTTCCGTGAGACACGGGTAAGCGAGTGCAAAGTAGCCCCTCCTTCTTCGCAGTTTCGCTTTTCCCAGATTTCAGGTACCCACGGTCAGCCACAGTCTGGAAGCAGATGATGCTTCGTCTGCAGTACCGTCAGAAGGTGGAGAGCCTAACCCCACGTCCCAATGCCTCACTTCATCTCATCAGTAGGCAGTTTATCATCTCACATCATCACAAGACGGGTGAGGACAGCACAGTAAGATACCTCAAGAGGGAGGGGCCGCATTCCCACAATTTTTATAAGAGCATATTGTTACAACTGTTCTATTTTAGGGGCGCCTGGGTGGTTCAGTCCTTAAGCGTCTGTCTTCGGCTCAGGGTGTGATCCCGGCATTATGGGATCGAGCCCCACATCAGGCTCCTCCACTGGAAGCCTGCTTCTTCCTCTCCTACTTCCCCTGCCTGTGTTCCCTCTCTCGCTGGCTGTCTCTCTTTCTCTCTGTCAAATAAATAAATAAAATCTTTAAAAAAAAACTGTTCTATTTTATTATTGCTGGCAGTGGTAATCTCTTGCTACGCCTAATTTAATAAATTAAATTTTATCATGGGCGTGAACATATAGGAAAAAAACATAGCCGATATGGGTTTGGTACTCTCCGAAGTTTCAAGCATCCACTGGGGGGTCTTGTAAAAGGAGATCCCAGAAGGCCACTGCTACTCAGCCCAGAGCCCTAGTAATAATCTTCACGATAAGAAAATGAGACACTTCAGTGGAAAAGTCCAGGAATCCCAGATTTAAGTCCTAGTTCTCCTCCCAACTAGCCAAAGCCGTCCATGTTTCTGCCCCAGCTAAGCCCCCGCCTTCCCCTCTATCTCTCCCTCCTTCCTCCTGTGCCTTCGGATGCCCTCCTGTCCAAACGGCAGCCAGAATGGTCCTTGAAGGTCATAAATCAGTTTAATGGGTATAGAGTTTCAGTTTTGCAAGACGAAAAGAGTTCTAGAGATCGGTTATACAACAGCGTTGAAGCACTTCATACGACGAAACCGTACGCTGTAAAATGGCCAAGACGGCCAACTTTACATTGTACAAATTTTATCACAATTAAAAAAACAAGAAGCATACATCATATCAGGTCACCCCCCTGCTTCGAACCTTTTAGAAACAAAATGTGAATTTCTTTTCATGGTCTAGAAAGTTCTTCCCTCCTCTTTTTCCTCCCCTTCCCCCTCTCCTTCCCCTTCCCTCTCCTCCTCCTCCTTCTGATTCTTTTTCTTCCTCATCTTTTGCTGCTGTGGGCATCACCAGCAGCTTCACCATTATAAACTGCAAACAGCCACCAAAATGACCTCACTAGATCCAAGGTTCCGTAGTTGGTCATCCAAGGACTGCATAGTGCCCCTCCTCTGGCAGAAGTGGGGGAGGACTGATGGGCAGCTCAAACCACTACAGCTACAGGTGCTGGGCTCACGGCGCCCAGCCCACAGGCTGGAGGCTTCACAGGCTACAGCAGCCTGGCACACAGGGCCAGTTCGGCCTCTGCTCACATCCTGTGGCCACTCCCAGCAGAAACTGGAGGCTGGAAGCTTGCTGTGAATTCATTTACTGAACAGCTGAGGTCTTCATTGACCTGCTGAGAAGCTGCTTTTAAAATCTTGCTTGCAGGGGCACAGGGGTGGCTCAGTCGGTTATGTCTGACTCTTGGTTTCAGCTCAGGTCATGATCTCAGGGTCATAAATCGAGCCCCCGCATTGAGCTCCACACTGGGCTCTGTGCTCAGGGTGGAGTCTGCTGGAGATTCTCTCTCTCCCTCTCTCTCTCTGCCCCTCCCCCCACTCCCTCAATCTCTCTCTCTCTCTTTTTATTTTTTTTTAAGATTTTATTTATTTATGTGACAGAGAGATAGCCAGCGAGAGAGGGAACACAGCAGGGGAGTGGGAGAGGAAGAAGCAGGCTCCCAGCGGAGGAGCCCATGTGGGACTCAATCCCAGAATGCCGGGATCACGCCCTGAGCCCAAAGCAGATGCTTAACGACTGCGCTACCCAGGCGCCCCTCTCTCTCTCTTTCTAAATAAGTAAAATCTTTCAAAATATATAAAATAAAATAAATCAAATCAAATCAAATCCTGCTTGCAGAACCAGACTCCTAACTGTAGAGAACACACTGCTGGTCACCTGCAGGGAGGTGGATGGGGGATGGGGAAATAGGAGATGGGGATTCAGGAGTGCACTCGTGATGAGCACCAGGGGGACATATGGAAGTGTGGAATCACGATATTGTACACCTGAAACTAACATTATACTGTAGGTTAACTAACTGGAATTGAAATAAAAACTTTAAAAAAAAGATGAAAGGGAAAAAAATTTAAATGAGGCCATTAGGGTAGGCCCTAGTCCCATATGACTGGGGTCCTTATAAAAAGGGACATTTGGGGGGCGCCTGGGTGGCACAGCGGTTAAGCGTCTGCCTTCGGCTCAGGGCGTGGTCCCGGCGTTGTGGGATCGAGCCCCACATCAGGCTCCTCCGCTATGAGCCTGCTTCTTCCTCTCCCACTCCCCCTGCTTGTGTTCCCTCTCTCGCTGGCTGTCTCTATCTCTGTCAAATAAATAAATAAAATCTTAAAAAAAAAAGGGGGGGGATATTTGGACACAGACACGCACACGGGGAGAACATCCTGAGAAGACGGGAGGCAGAGAGAAGGGGATGCTTCTATAGGCCGAGGGGCACCAGGACTGCTGTGACCAGCAGAATCTATAAGAGAGCCTGGGGCAGGTTCCCCCTCACAGCCCTGCAAGCACCTTGATTTGGGACTTCTGGCCCCCAGGCCTGGGAGAATCTCTGCAGTTCGCAGTGCTTTGTCCTGGCAGCCCCAGGACACTCCTATGGGGAGATTCCTCGTACCAGTCTCGGCTCTGACTCTGCCCTAGAAAGGCTCAGAACTCACTCAAAGCTGTTGGAGTTGCAGTTATGGTTTCCAGGGATTAACATGACAGATTAAGATCAGCCCAAGAGCAAGGCCCGCAGGGCAGAGTGTGGCTGTCTCAGTCCGCTCAGGCAGCTCTATAAGGACACCGCAGACCCAGGGGCTGATAAAGGACACCCATTTGTTTCTCACACTTCTGGAGGCTGGAGGTCTAGGTTCTGGCACCAGTGGGTTCCCTGTCTGGGAGAACCTACCTCCTGATTCACAGATGGCCACGTCCTCACCTGCAGCAAGGACCAGGGAGCTCCCTGGGGCCTCTCTTACTACAGACACACATCCCATTCACAGGGGCTGCACCCTCATGACCCAATCCCCTCCCAAAGGCCCCACCTCCCCATACCATCACTTTGGGCAGCAGGGATTCAGCAAAGGGATTTGGGGGACACAGACATTAGTCTACAGCACCAGGGGAAACATCAAACATGAGACAGACAGACAGATAATTTATACAGATCCTGTTTCCAGGCTCATAGGCCCTTTTTTGTCTGTGCTTCACTTGCTAACTTCTCTCACAGATATATACTCCTGGGGTCACTGTCTTCTTCCCTTTTTTTGCCCTCCTAATTCTTCCTAACACAGAGCAGAAAAACAGTCAAAAAAGGCAGAGGGCAGAGGAACTGGCTGGAACGCACGAGCTGGCATGGGGGGCTGCTAGGCATCAGCATTTGGGGGGGTGTTTCACTTGAGATTTGGGGGGACACAAGCTTACAAAGTATGGTGACGCTTGGAGAAATTCCAAGCACTGCTTCATCCAGAGAAACAGAACATTCAGTGCAGCTCATTGATGACGGAGAGGCTCCGAAAGCTGGGCTGATGGAGAGAAACCCATGGGTGACAGCAGACAGAAAATCAGATGTTGGTTTGCAGCCCAGTACGATGTTATTGTTCAGATGCGGGGGGGACGGGGATGCTGTTTCCGTAGGAAAGGTCTATAACAGCATGGCTGGAAGACAGCTCTCTTGTTGACCGCTTCATTGCCTTGGACGTACGCAGGTAGAGAAAAGGTAAAGGGTGCCCCAAGAGGAGCAAGGAGACTGTGGAAGGGGGTGCAGAGAAGATGAGCTAATGTGAAGACAGCGGGGAGAAGGGGAGTGAGCAGATGACAGATAACTGGGAAGCCTTCACCTCCTCCACAGAGAGAGTGTACACAGCCTTGCACTATGGTGTTTAAATTAGTCCTAATCAAGTGCAATTAAGGAATTTGCTGTTAGGGTTGAAATCCAGGAAACCGGAGACTACGTATCCCACTGGGGTATCAAGAAGTAACAGCCTTTGCAGGTGCTGCCTTTTGCCTGGGATGCTGTTCCTCTTAAACTTGGCATGACGGGCTTTTTCAGTAATTCAGGTCTCAGCGTAGGCGTCACCTGCTCAGAGAAGACTCGACCTCTCCAGCAGGACACGTTCTCACTCCACCTGCAGGAGTGACCATGGACGGCCTGACTTGATTGATGTCAGGGAGCAAACAATAGGAAATGACGTTCCTTGTTGGATTCTTTGCTTCCTTCGTGTCTGACGCTCCTGCTACAATATTTGCCCCACAAGATCAGGGGTCTTGCCTGTCCTATTCACCTCCAGATTCCACAGTGCTAACTATTCCAGTAACTGCTCACACTCACAAAGCAGCCAAGTCATGGCAAGTGCTCCATTAAATACAAGACATCTCTACGTCAACGTTTTGAGGCCATGCTACAAACTAGGTTTTATTATTTCCCTCTTTTCGAAAAAGAAGAAACTTGAGACCAGAGGGTGTCAAAGCTTTTCACAAGTGTAAGTGCTAGGGCTGGGATG
This sequence comes from Ailuropoda melanoleuca, assembly GCF_002007445.2. Taxonomy (NCBI): domain Eukaryota; kingdom Metazoa; phylum Chordata; class Mammalia; order Carnivora; family Ursidae; genus Ailuropoda; species Ailuropoda melanoleuca. The sequence goes on from NC_048226.1 coordinate 8,843,130, forward strand.
TGAACACTCTTAACCACCACACCACCCAGCGTGTAGCCAATAAACACATAATCGAACAAATGAATGACTCCGTCAGTGCATGGGTGAACAAACGAATGAGGGTTTGGATCCAGAACCTCTGCCCATAGTAGGCAGCAAGAAATGTACCGAGGTTCTCACAGCTCTGCTCATCAGGAACTGTCCAGGCGTCATTCACCTGCAGAGGCAACCCCCGGGTTAATTACCTGGCTGGTGCTGAAGAGGATCTCCATGCCCTGGGCTGCCAGGAAGGCCTCCCTGCCAGACCGGAGGTTGGCAACGTGCCTGAGGCAGAGCAGGAGCGCCCGGCGGGTCAGCACGTAGGTATTGGTGCTGTCATGGTGGTGCCAGTCCTGGTGCAGCCTGAGCAAGCTGGTGACGTAGCCTCTGTTCACAGCCCTGCGGCTGTTGGACTCTGAAACCAATGGAAGAAGGGGATGTCAATCACGGGCTTTCCCGGCTGCACCTGCCTGGGGACATCCGGTGTACCTCCCTCAAGATACTTATGATCAAGGGACTAATAATAACGTTCCATTGGAGAAAACTGGCAGATGTCACCTTAATCCAGTGACCAAAGTGAACATCACCATGTGTGTTGCACTGAGAGGGACACAGCATCACTTCGATGGTCTCCATGCCCAAAATGCACAGCCTGAATTTAACCATGAGGAAAATCAGTAAACCCAAATGAGGGGCATGCTACCAATCATTTGATTGGCATTCATCAAAAATGTCAAGGTCAAGGAAGAGAAGGAGAGAAGAGGGGAGGGGAGGGAGCTAAAGGATTTATATAACATGTAAGAACAATACAGAATTGTAATTCAGATCCTGGGCCAGAAAGCAATTTTTGTCCTTTGCTATAAAAGGCATTAGTAAAACAGTCGGTAAAATTTGAATAAGGTCTATAAATTAACTAATAGTATTTTATTGATGTATATTAAATTTTGGTAAACTGTGCTTATATAAGAGAAAATCCTTATGATTAGGAAATTCACAACTGGAGTATGTGAATGTCTGTAACTTGTTCTTAAAAAGTTCAGAAAAAATTTTAATAGTGCTGGGGGGGTGAAAGAATGAATGAGAGAGAGACAGACATTTCTACAGATTTCCATTCTTCTTTGCTAAATCTCAGCGGACTTAGGGTATAGTCACTGGGCTGAGTAAATTACAAGACTTCGTTTGGGAAGGAGACACTGAATGAGACATGATGGCTGAAAGGCAGTGGCAAGTCACAGATGTGCTGCGTGTTTTTCCTAGAGAACATGGAAGCCAGCTTCTGGATAATCAAGGTCTGGCTCAGCCCGAGAAAGGAACTCCTCCTAGTCAAGGCTACCCAACAAGAGGATGGATTCTTTGTGGTAGTGGATAACTGGGCAATGACAATGCTCGGATGGCGACTGGAAGTCTACCCAGCGGGGATGCAGCATGGGGCTCTCTTCCATCTGATGGGAAACATAACGGAGGGCTTTCATGGCTCCCTGCACATCTTCAGCACCGTAATTTTTCCTTGGTAACTGAAGGATCCCTGTAGAGACCTCCCATGAGACACACATCCTATGGGATAAGTGCATGGTGTCCTGATTTTCCAAGACTTGCTTTAAATTCTCTTTGAGGACACAGACGGAAGGAAGTACAAAATACCTTTCTCAGCACTTAACATATGCTCCTTTTCAGCTTAACCCCCTCGGTTGGGCTACTGGCTTGGAGGACAAATGTGCCTGAACCCGGATCTCTCCAGCAGGTGGCTGGTCACCTCTGTTCCTGCAGGCAAGGTGCACCACAGGGCTGTAACCGGCTGACTCTAAGCACAGATGCCCAAATCTTGCAGCTCTGCTCTCACTCCTGCATTCCTCCATTACCCAAACCGTTCAAGCTGGCTTATGAGACAATGTAGGCCTCTGGCTGAGTATGTATGTGCGAGAGATCCCCTGAGCTGTAACTGGAGAAGCAAAATTTCAGCTCAAAGTCAGATTTTTTTCCCTAAGACCATGTAAGTGCACATAAGTGAAAAAATAACATAAAAATTCAGTGCTTTAGTCCGGAGGGGTTTTCTCCTATTAAAAGAATTTTTTTTTCCTGCAGGTTTGTCAAATTCTAAATTGTCAGACTTGGCTGAGCCCCACTGAGATTTCTGACCCATTTGTACAGTTGGGTTTTGGTGTTTTTTTTTTTTCACTTTTACGTTTCATTCAGCCATGACCCTGAACGGAGAGTGATGAGCTTTATTTGCCCACTGATGTGTTTGTGGAAGGTTTAAATCTCCTTCATTACCTCCTTTACTGAATTATTCTTTTGCATCAAAAATATTTCTCTCCTTGGCTGGTCCCAGCCACAAAGTGCCAGAGTTCTTTACTGCTTAAATGAGGTTCCTGCCTATCCAATATCTGATGTTTAAAAGAAAATTGGGGATTAAGTAGGAGGTATTAGAGTATCATCTGCTGGAAAGATGACAGAATGGCAAAAAACAGTGCACAGAGGCCCTGTGGGCAGGGAGAGGTTAAGGACTTTTGTCTTTTATCTATTTTAAGGATAGGAGACTAACAATGTGTTATCTTAATGACCTTCATCCCCTACTCTTTTGGGGGGTGGGAGGGCAGGGGTAATGGAAAAAAATCTTTAATTGTCTCAGAGAAAAATCCCTTATCAAATCCTAATGATTTTATTCATGATTTCCTGTTAATCTGCAACAAGCTGCCATGTTTACTAACATCTAAAATGGCTACACCGCCTTCCCCGCCGACTCAACATCAGTTAATCTTTCTCTGAGAATGGCTTGCAGAATTTTGCAAAAGTCAATAGGCATCTGAAACCTGACAAGAGGAGATTCAGCAAACTGGGAAACAGCAAATGTGGAGAAGAGCCAAAGGATGAAATGAGGGTCACTGAGATCAGCGCCGTGCAGGAGTTCTACAAGATTTGAGAGCGAAACAACACTTCTCCGAGGGTGGCCAAATAGCCAGGAGAAAATGTGTGGAGTGAGCTCGAGATTTGGGGCAGGAAAGGGCCCCAGGTCCCCCGACCCCTTTCAAAACAGACTAGCTGCATTTAAGTCTGTTTTTATATAAAGGGATTCCTACTAAGGTTTTCTTGGGAAAAAATTTCTGCTCCTTAATTTCATTTTTAATTTCCCAAGTAGATTGGTTTATCTTAACTAGTGGGAGGATGGGGGTAGGATGGACAGAGAGGCATTCTGAGTTTAACATCTCAGTCTGCACTCCCAACCGCATCTCAAGGCACACGCAGTGCCCTGTCTCCTTCCTGCGGAATGTCATCCCTGGTCAGTTTTCCTTTGGCAAATCCACAGACTCAACCTTGACCTTCTTTCCAATTCATCTGCTTACATTCTACCACCTCTGCCTCTCCAGACCATATCCTCCCAAGTGAGGTCTTCTTAGTAGCTAATTATCAGTCTGCAATGTGACCTAGTGAATCCTTATTTTCACCACAGGTATTTCTTCTCTGAGGTTCACATGTTGTTCTTGTCATTGTTGTTTCTCTTTAGTGCAAACCCCATTGATGCAGCAGATTTTTACATTCAGGTAAAAAGAAAATAATGAATAACGAGAAGGGACTATGCCCAGACAGCACTAATACTTAAGGGGGAGGAAGAGAGTGAGGATTCTATTTGCTTTAGACTTTTTAGATTTGATTTAGGCTTTTCTGAGGTTCTTATTCCCCACATACTCTACGATGTACTCTGCTAATCAGGAGGGGTAAAAATGTTACCTTTTGACTGTTGGTCTTGCCATGTTGTAAATGGCTGTAGATGGGGCCAATGGTCCCCAGATTGCCATAGCAACCAACTCACCTTTTTCAGCCTTATCCCCTCCCCTTCAAAAGTGAAATAAAAAAAAAAAGTGAATTACCTGCCTACTACCCCCTGAAGGCATTTGAGATCCCCATCATCTCTATAAAGATGTTTGTCTTTTAAAGAGGAAAGTCTAGACACCTTCAAGACTCAAAGATGGAATTTCTCCTGGGGAATATTCAGCCCCAGGGCTGGTGGAGAAATGCTCCATGACCCAAATTATTATACCTGCCAGCAGCCCACTCCTCTGCCACTGCCCCTTGGCAAAACCAAAGGAAATTTCACCTCTGCTCTGCATTTCCCATATCTGGGGATTTCATCGGCCCGTTGAGGTTGAAGTGATGGCTTCACAGTGGCTGATGGGCACCTGCAGCAGAGCAATGAGCCAAACAAATGAACAGCCACGGCTCTCCAACGAGACGGACAAATTAGTGCAGATCTCTAAACTCATCTTTCCCATAGTCACTCATGCACCCTGCATGGCCTTGCTGGGCCTGCTGTCAGGTGTCTTTTGGGACTCCCTGGACCTGGCCAGGAGCTCCACCACTTTCTAGCTGTGTGGCCTTGGACATGTCAGTTCACGGTTGTATCACTAAGTCTTTACCTGAATGACAAAACTAATAATATCCCTTCCTCGGCAGTTGAGAAAATTAGATGAGATAATACATATAACATTGCTAGCTCAATGCCTGGCGCATAATCAGCATTTAATATGTGTTGCCTATTACGGTTGTCATTATCGACATGATAAGCAAAATCCATTTATTATTTCAACTTCCCCTCTATTGTTACGGACAAAAAAAATGCCAAAGGCTCAGGATATGAACATATTCTCTTTGGCAAGCCTCATTCAAGAACGGGAGCTCCGGGGTCACCTTGCTGATGATGTGAATTTGGGCTCTACCAGTTACTAACTGTGTAACCTTCGTTAAGCTGATGAGCCAGCCCGAACTAGATTTCCATCATCTGCAAAGACTAAAGCAAGATGAAAAAAGATTAATTACAACATCAGCCTTACAAGTCTATGATAGGGAACGAATGCATAGCGTAACACCTGGCACAGAGCACGTGCTCAGTAAATGATGAGCCCCTCCCCCATAAGGATGACATTAAACTTCACACACCTCTTACCAGTGATAATTGCCCAAGGAAAAAGTTCCTTAATCAGTAAAATTCGTCAAGTTTCTTCAATCTCCACGTAATGATTTCTCACTCCAAAATATCCACCAGCTTTCATTGTTGCCCATCTGTCCTTAGATATCCCGAAACAGACATCCGGAGGGTCACACCTCACTTTATCCCAGATGTCCATCCAGAAAAGCCCATACTATAGATCTTTATTGCTCCCCTCTCTAGCAAAAGTTACCTCAGTTGGGTCCCCTCACACCAACATTTTTCTAGAGGACTTAGTATTCTAAGATCCTCTTGATTGATAATGGTTGAAAAGGTGAGCTGGTTGCTGACAAGTGGTTAGTAGCCCACCCTTGCCTTGGATAAGCCATAGATGAGTAAGAATAAACACAAGGATTCCAGGTTCCCATCACTCTTGAGAACAAAAATCATCTTTCATCCACACAGCAGACTCTGACATTACCATCTCAAGAAATTCTTGCCCAGGGAAATTAAGTGACCTTATCGCTTCTTTCAGGAACTTCATGAAAATCCATTCATACAAACTACTGACAATTCAGCTAGTCCTTTTCAGGATAGTGGCCCCTTCTCAGAGCAGAAGACCACTCAACTGGGCTGACCAAACTCCCATATACTCGTCAGGGTTTGCTTCCAAACCCTCTCTGCACTGTGTCCCCCAACCCTGAGCAATGACATCACAAACACTGCCTGATCTCCATCAGGAACCCCACATTGAAAGACCCACTTTGAATACAGCACTCCCATGCTGTAATAACCACCTGAGAACTCCACGTTTGGAGACATTATGAAAACTCGAGATACTGACGACCAATACACTTGCCTTTGCAACACATTACTTCTGTGGTCTTTTCAGGGAGTCAATTTAGAAGACATTTCTGGACAAAGCAGGCTTTCATCAAGACTTATAAATCATATTATATGAACAGCGAGCTGCCTGCTTTGCCATTATAACACCAGTTACAATTACGGAGTATTTATTTACTGAATGTTTTTCTATGTGCTCAGTACTGGGCTAATCATTTTAAATGATTATCTCATTTATCTCATGAAAATGCTTTGAGATAAGCATTATTTTCCTCCTTTTACAGATGAAGGCGCACAGGCTGAGAGAAGTCAGACCACTTACTGAAGCCCTTAGAGCTTACAAATGACCTCTCCACGACTCCAATGGGACTCCCCATCTGCCTCCAAAGCTTACAATCCAGACTGTTATTCCCAAAGCTTTTGATGATGAAGCGATGATAGTTAACACTTTTTTTGCGCCCAGAAGAAGCCCTTTACCCATCACCAGAATAACCAGCTTCTTGAGGAAGGTTTCTGAAAGGCTACTGGAGGTAAAGCCATTTGAACACCTGAACCCTGAGGTGCTTGAAGGGAGTGGCTTTCGGCCAAGTTACCTTGGCTCAGCCCCTCCACTCAACCCTTTCCCCCACCTTCTCCATTCCCTCCCAGGCCCCAAAATTAGGGAGAGAGTTGATTTTTAATAGGACACTTGACAAGATTTTAAAGGCCTCAGGAAGTGGCCCATTGTTCTTCAGGTCACGGGAGAAGAGGTTTGGGCGTCCTCCTGTCACTCAGCCAGTGACTCCGAGAGGCCAGCCCCGAAATCAGGCCCGGACATGAGCGCGGTCCCATTGACCAGGAGAGACCGAGGCAGCTCTCCCGGCCCCTCCCCTGTAAGCCACAGCAGTGGCTCCCTCTCAAGGCAAGAGCCACAATACATGGACTGAGATATAACTAATCTTAATGTCATTGGTCATGGACATTCTGCTCAATTATCATTAGCCCGAATAAGAATAATGATATTGAACTAACGTACAGGTATATATATATTTTTTTCTCTTTGTAGAACAGCTGCAATTCAGGAAACTTGACTGTCATGTAAATTTTAGTTCCGAGCGAAGCGTGTTTGCCGGTTGACCACCTTTAAAAAAATGAAAGAGGCTTTTCCTAAGCCCCAGAAATAGAAAGTGTTAGGGAACGTCCTCCCAGCAGTTTTCAATCTAGAGTCTTCTACTGCTTTTGTGCTTTAATCACCAGTTCCTTCTAATACCTCGCCACAGAGACAGTCGCAAACCATAGGCATTCCTCCACTCTGAGGAAAGCCTCGGATTCCACAGCTGCCTCTCCCGCTGGCCCTTGGCGGAACCGTGGCTAAGGAAGGGCGGCAGGCTGCGATGCTAGATGGGGAGGGCCCACCGTCATGCATGTAATCCCGACACCGAACTCCTCCAGGTCAGCACTCGGCATCCCACACGACAGAGCCGTCTCATCTTGTGTTGTATCCATTCTAAGGCTACGTTTTTTCACATGTGAGCATTTCCAAAATTAAGTGCTTCTTACCCATGGCGGTGTTTCAATTATAACTGGCAGTATTTTCTCATTCCACGGCACGTAAAAAGTGGTGCGTCTTATAGTCCACGGCATCTTAGATTTGAGGAACTACGATTAATTTTTCAACATTGTTAGTTTGGAAACTCTCTGAAATGAGTTCGCTCCCAGCAAGGGGTGATCGCTGGAGAGGTTTGCCGTGCATACGCAAACAGGCAGAGGCACTCTGTCCTGAAAGCCAGATCCTGCGGTGGTGAGGTTCGCAGGAAACTGTCAACTAAAAGCATGCTCATTCACCCAAAACCCAAGACACCACCATTCATTCATTCAACAAACACTCACTTAACGACTACTATGTGCTAGCATGGGCCAGGCACTATCATAAGCACAGGGATCCCACAGCAAGAGATGAGATAGACCATGTCTCTGCTATTAAGGGGCTTGTTTCCCATGGGGAGCAGGGCACTGGAGAGCCACAGGACCAAGTAGGCACACACGAAAAGAAAAAAATAGGTAATTTCAGAGAGTGACAAGTGCTGCAATACTAATAAAACAGTAATGATAGATGGGGTGCCAGGGTGGCTCAGTCAGTTAAGCGACTGACTCTTGGTTTTGGCTCAGGTCTTGATCACAGGGTCCTAGGATGGAGTCCCGCGTTGGGCTCCACGCTCAGAGGCAAGTCTAGTTGAAATGCTCTCTCCCTCTGCCCTCTTCCCCCAACTCGCATGCACACTCTTGCTTGCTCTGTCTCTCCGTCTCTCTCTAAAATAAATAAATAAATCTTAAAAATGATTTTCAAACAGCAATGGTAGAGTGACTAGGGGACAACTACTCTAGATTGGGTGGTCAGGAAGGACCCTTTGAGGAGAGGGTAGTAGTGCTGAACTGAATGGTAGGAAAGAATCAGGAAACAGAGCTCTGGTGGCAGAAAATTCCAGAAATTTGAGAGCACAGCAAGTGGAAAAGCCCAGAGTTGGTGAGTACAAATTACAAAAAGTCTGTAGCTAAAGCCAGGTGAAAAAATTGAGGGAGAGCAGTAGGAAATTATAAAAAAGAAGGTAAGGGATCAGAATGTGTGACCTCCACCAAGTGGGACATTCATCGTGGCAGGTTCTGCAAAAGTGGAGGGCTATGTCACACTGAGCTTTTCCCCTCACTCTCCTTTTGGTTGTTTGTGGCATCTCTGCAAGAAAGCCCTTAGGAATGATCATCTTAGCCTAAACCTAAATTTTTCCAGTTTTCCTACCCATCCAGAGTTTTAGGTTGAGTCTAGATCTCCGTAGGGAAAGAAGTATTTGCTAAGCCCCAAGACAAGTGACTGTCCCTTCCGGGTCCCTGCAGAAAACCTTCCTGGTTTGACTGCCTTTCCACTGCCAATTCATCAGATGACACTTGAAGAAGAAAGCCAGGCTTTCACCAGGAAGGAGAAACTGAGACCTTTCCCACTGCCTTTCCCCGTCCATTGATATGTGAGACACCAGTCTGTCGGTGGTGTCGCCTGCTTCTGGCCTGAACAGACAAGCAGTACGGACTGAGGGGAAACGCACCTGCAAAGTGCTGCAAACATCACACGCCAACAGGCTCGTGCTGCAGTACGCCTCCGGGCCTGGAGGGGGCGCTGGAGGAAGGCGGGGAGCATGTGCCTCTGTGCTCCTGGCTGTTCTCTGCCCCTAGGGCATGCAGCAGCACTTCACTATAAAAATCACAGGACCAGAATCCTATGCTCCCTGGTTTCAACTCGACTCCTGCCACCCATGATCCAATCCGGTCCTCTCTCCTACCACCCAGACTGTGCCCGCAGTAGCCCCTTACGTGGCGCCTAGGCCTCCAGCTCCCTCCACGGCCCAACACCTCACTCAAGCACAACTGGGAGGCTGTCATCCCCTACTCAAAAAAAAAAAAAAAAAAAAAAAGCAACGGCTGCAGGGAAATCCGAAAGCCTGGGGATGGGGGGGTGGATCTGATGTTCTCTGGGTCACAAAGTGTGGGGGCGGTGGTTGCCATGCTGTGAGCCCCTAAGATTGGGGGAGGGACTAAGGGAGAGGCTAAGCGGGGTCTCTAACCTCCGTTGCCACCAGAGCACCCTCACTTTCATCCGTGTACATTCAGGGGCTCTGCAAAGGATTTCGTGTAGGCAAACTTTGATTTCTTTAAAAAAAATTTTTTTTTTTTAATAAAAAGGATATGAAATCTTGGGCAAGTAAGTCAAACCCACTGGGCCCCGAAGTTTTCTCTACGGAACAGTTTCTCAGCCTTGCACTCTTGCCTTTCGGGGCTGGCTATTATTATTTCCTAGGGAGTGGGGGGCTGTCCTGTGCACTGCAGGAGATTCAGCAAGATCCGGGCCTGGGCCCACGAGGTGCCAGGAACAGCCCCACCTCCGCAGATGCGGCTACCGAAACCGCCTTCAGGCCTCGCTAAATGTCCCCTCCGGGGCAAAATCGCTCCCGTCGAGAACCACTGCTATGTAACAGTTAAATATTTACCTGTCTTGCAAGGCTACCGTGAAGATTAAATGGGAGAATACATGAAAAGGTGCTTTGTAAACTGCTAATATCAGACGTCTGTAGGAAACACCTGACTCACACCTCGGCATAAACAAGTAAGTGTACAGTCAATCCTGAATGTGATGAAGGGGCTCCTGAGCCCCTTCAGAGCGGGGAGATGTTTATCTTTTTGTCTATCTCTTTAAATCCCTCCGATACTTTATCTTTGTCGATCCATAGCCAGTCATTCATTACGCCAGGATGATACAAGTTCTAAAATCTAAAACATTTAGAGCTCAACAATCCTGGATGTTAACCCCTGATTCCCTAGAATGGAAACAAAATGAGGGTATGTGGGTCAACCGAATGGGCCAGTTCATTCAACGATGCTGCATTCAATGATGTCCTTACTGCTTTTACAGAAAATGCTTCTAGAGGGAACACAGAGGCTGAAAACAGCTATGTATCATTCAACACTCAGGAAGATGTAAGGAGATGAATTTACATTACAACAGGCTTTACAGGACCAATTCCTGAAATTCCCAGGATTTTCCAAATGGTGGTGATAGGAACGTGAGAGATGATCTTTACAGAGATTTACTAAGATCAAGCGTCATACTCCCAATATATGTACAGCACCTTGTTTAAATCTCACCAATGCTCCTTGGAGGGTGTCGTGTTCCCTGCCTTACAGATAAGGGGGTTCCAGCAAGGTCACTAAGGAATGCACCTCGAGAGGCTCTGATTGGAATCCACAGTCTCCTGACAGCCAGCTTTGAGACCACTGTGCAAACACTACTCTCCACCGTGTCTTACCCTCTCAGACAGGAAGAGGTTTGAGCTTTTAGCTAATACACACCCTTCATACATGACCCTGAGCCGCCCTGAGGAGGCCTTCACACTGTTGGCAAAGGAACACTGTGGCCCAAACCTACAGAAGGATAATGAAGGCAGAGAGAAAGCTCTGGATACAGAACTAGTCTTACATGACTGCCGGAGTACAGGACCACCTGTACACTTAAGACAGTCTTTTAAGACAGTCTCCTGCGTGGGTGTAAGAACCAGGACTGGTTCCAATCTCATTACAACAATATTTTATGTAGCCAACACTTCTGTGTCCAGCAGGAAAAACTCAACACCACCGTTCACAACTCTGTTAGATACAATGTGGGTGCCTCCAAACACCCTGGCCGTTTTGGGAGGGTCGTTCACCATCCTGCCCATTCTACCAACCATGATAATCTCCACTGGCTGCTCAAACTCCCCATTTAATTAGACTTGGTTTAATTGTTTAATTAAGTCTCTTAATCCCAAGAGACTTAAAAGTCCCTCAACTAGGGCTCAATAAGGAACACAACATTTTGGATCTTTCCCTGAGTCACACTAGCCCTTCCTTATGACCACCACGGAGTAAAAACGAGCACACTTTTCAAACTCCCTGAAGGATGTGTCCACACATCTTTAAAGCACAATCTGAGACAACAGACTGGGCTCTGAGAGTGTCCTGTGAATATTTATTTCAGGAGTTTTCAACCTGGATTCCTTTAAGCCCCCAGGAACTTCCATGGAAGTGTCTCAGGGGCCATCAAGAGCCACTGAAAGGACTTAAACAATAAGTAAGTCATGGGGATAAGAGTAGAGCATAGGGAATATAATCAATAATATTGTAATAACGTTGGATGGTGACAGATGGCGACAACCCTTGTCGTGGTGAGCATTGCACGATGTACAGAATTGTGGAATCTCTAGGTTGTATACCTGAAACTAAGAGAACTGTGAACGGCAACTATGCTTCAATAATAAACATATAAATAAATAAATAAATAAATAAATAAATAAATAAAGCCAGCCAGGGAATGAGAGGGTAGTGAGGGAGAGACCAGGCCATCATTCGTTGGGATCTCCCACTTCGGCTTCCATTTTATCTGCTTTACATGTGTCATTTCCTCAATTTTTTTTTTTTTCTGGAAAAAGGATCGTCTACTAAGGCATTCTCAAACTACTCATCTTCTGGAGCCCCCCCCCCAATTTTTGCAAAGCCAAACTAAAGTCAAGTGCAACGATGAAGAAGTCATTTAAGAGCACACAGGCCATTGGCAAGCGGAGTCCAGGTTTCCCCAGCTCCTTGTGGAGGGAGTAGATCACCTTTGAAATATGAAGGTTTTCTGCTTTAGAGACAGTAGTAACTGAGTCCAAATCCTAGCTCTCTGCTTACCTTGTTGGGGACCTTGGGAAAATTCATAAACCTTTCTTGCTATACCCTCCTTGTATGTAAAATGGGCATGTAAGGTACCTGGCAAGTGTCGTCGTTCTGTAATCAACAGTCATGATCGCTGTTCCTTGAAGGTACTCTTAATAAACAGTAATTCTCTTCCCACACCCCACCCAGCTTCCTACGTCCTGCAGGGGTGGCAGTAAACAGTTCAAGCAACATATTATTAAATGTATAAGGGATGCTTGTGGGCCGTGGGAAGGTAGACTGGCATTTCCCTTAAGTGGTGCCTTTGGCCTTGGTGGCAAAAGCGAGGAAGATACAGGCTGTCAGAAGGGCGTGAGGGAGATGGGGAAAGGCAACTGCAAGATTTGCTGCTGCTCACCAGAGGCAGCCCTCAAAAAAGCTGCTGGGAATGCTCCCCGCCCTCCATAAGTCCTGCTCAATCATGCTCACATCACTGGGGATGCAACAAATTCCAGAGGCTTTTCCAACCCAGGGCTCCACTCACCCTGCCTCCTCCCAACTCCCTTAAATAATGGCTGTGCAAATGCCTCTGAGACCATCTTTAGCTAATTTCCTTCAAGACATGCAAGCTGCTAACGCTGGGAAGTACAGATAGTGTGGAATAGCAAATATGGCCAAAATTAGATTAAAATAACCTCCTGATAAACAAATTACTCACTGAAAATAAATATTCCACTCTGCCGCCAAGATAACTAAAAGAACAGCACCACCACATGGCAAGAAGAGGAACTACACACACTGCAGTCTGGCGGTCCCTGCCTGCCCACCCAGCTTGGGAGGAGTCTGACCAAGGGGACAGGGAAGGGGAGCAAGGCGGAGAGGTAGTATCCTTTCAGCTTAAATCTTAAAAATATTTTATGTACCTGTGCAAAAGACAGAAATATTTGGCAGGGAGGTCTGAACTTTGAGCCAACGTGGTGGGGGGGGGTGTGCCAAGTTGAACACAGCATGACATAATGGGAGTCTGCGATTCTTCCTGTCCCGGTTCCCTTCCTCTCCCTCACCCCATCATTCATCAGATCCGCCCTGATGCTCAGCCTCACAGCAGAGACTCTGACCCCTTGCACAGCTATGCTGCCATGCTCGGCACCTCTTAGCAGGTCCCATTCCGATGCTTATATGGGATGGACCATGCACTGCTCTTTTCTCAACTAAACAGATGCTCCTGCCCCTGAAAATCCTTCAGATACTTAGAAAGTATTTATGTAGCTTCCTTTCAGCTTTTGGTCTTCTCTTCTTTGGGCCAAAGAAGCCTATTCTCATTATTCTCTTCTTGGAACGCACAGGGCTCAGGCTGCAGGCATCGAGACTGGCGTGGCGGTCCAGCCCACCAGCGGTGTGCATGATGCAAGCTTCCCAAACCTCAGTTCTTACGCCTGTAAAATGGGGATTATAACAACTGCTTGACGGGCTAAATGTATATATGGTGGTGGACACACTAAGAACTCAATAAACTGTAGCTATCTGTGTTGTCATGTCAATCCAGCAGTGTGATGGATTAGCTTGTTATCCTGCATTCATACAAAGTCAGTTGCAGCAGTCCAACCCAGTGTGACAAATGCAGAACCTATCAATATCATTTGAAGCAGATTTTTGTTCATCACAGAAATATACTGCATGCTTCTCCAAAAGATATGGCGGAAGAAGAGACATCAAGTCTCTAATCACACCACAATTTGATTCTTTCCGGGAGCAGGAATTGGGCTGGCCTCTTCACTAAGGTATACTGAAAATAAATGTATGAGACTTAAATCAAGAAATGGGAATCCTTCCTCCGTCAACATGAGTGTGTTACCAGCTCTGGGCACAGCCCAATGCGAAGTGTGGGGGATACAGTAGGAACCCCAACCCTCATGGAGCTATACCCTGTAGGAAAAACACATACACACAAACACATATGCAAAGATACAGGAATCATTGATTACAGTATGGTTAGTTCTTAGAATTGTAAATATAAGGTTCTATAAAAAGGTTTAACAGGGAATCTAACACTGGGCAGAGATGGGGATGGGTAGTATTCAGAAAACCCCCAGAGGCAGTTGTGCTGAGACCTAAAGAAGGAGCCAGTCACCCAGATAGGAAACTTTCAAAGTCTCAGAGATCTGAGTGAGTCATCCCCTCTCTCTGGTCTTCAGTTTCCCCGTATGAAAATGAGGAAATGGGTGGGGGTGGATAATGCTAATAGTGTTCTGAGATATAGACAACGATATTGCATTATAATCACCAAACTTGCTGGAAGATTTGATCTTAATTATTCCAACCCCTAAAAAGAATTGATAATTATGTGACACGACAGAGGTGCGCATTATCGCTACAATGACAATTATATTACGTCAAGGTATCAAATCAATGTGCGTTGTTACATTTACACAATGTTATATGTCAAGTATATTTCCATTTTTTTTCAAAGATCAATAGTTTTCTGGGTTCTCAGGGTCCCTATATTTTTGCGAATGTGTCTGTGAGGCCATCTTAGGGGAAATCAGTGGGAAATGGACAGACAGGGCTCTGAGCTCTCTACCAAAAAAAAAAAAAAAATGTTTGAATACCACTGCACTGAGCAATCTCCAAGGTCCTTCCCAGCTCTGATTGTCTGACCCCATGGCCCTCACCTGCTAAGAGAAAAGGAAACTATACCATGTGGGCAAAACACGGGAGAACAGGCCCCACGGGAACACAGATTGTACATGTCAGTCCCACGAGGGCTGAGCTGACCCACTGCTACTTGTGTATCATCCTAAGATCACAGGAATCACAATGCCAACCATCCTAAAATGTAGACTGTCATTCTGAGAACTCTTCAGAGCTCCTACAAGTCCTACAAAGCCTCAGGCGGGTGCATCTCAAAAATGGCTCAGGCTTTGACATTGTGCAGCAAAGCAACTGTCTGGCACCATGCCCTCCCATCACTGCCCTGCTGACAGCCAGGCTGCAGTAGACGTCGCTGAGAGCATGAGGGTGTCTCTACGGGGTCAGGGCTCTGGGCACTAGAAGGCCCTCCCTTCCGACACACCCAACGCAACAGGCTGACGACACTTCCGTCCCATCCCGGGAGCCAGCCAGCCAGAGCATTAACTAGGAAGACCAGTGATGAAGTCTCATCTTCCTGCCAAACCTCCCATTAGCTCCCTCGCGTCTCTCCCTCCCTTTACCTCGTCTCCCTTCCTTTATTAACTTACCTCCCTATTTCCAGCACCCTCCCCACGCCCTCACTTCTGCAATCTCCCAGACTCCTCTAAATGCTAATTCTTAAGTTGGAGAGTAGTCTGAAGCAAAACCATCATCTTCTTCTTGAGATTTAGGGCCTGAACCAGGAGGCGTTGCAGGTGACTCCTTGCTGCAGGAATGTGACCGTTAATTCTGGGCACCAAGGTTAATACCGAGGCGTTAGAGATTCATCACTGGACCCAGTACCAGTCAGGCAGAATGCCATTGCCATATGCTCATTCAAGTGCCACTTCCAAGGGCTGCAATTTTTCAACCCTGCATTTATACCTAATGCTCATGGAAGGGGTGTTAAGGAGTGAAGAGAGAGGGAGAGGTGAGGTGGGGGGAGGGGGAGAGTGGATGGTGAGAAAAGGAGAAGAGGAGGAGGGAAAAAGAAACACAGACAGAGGTACAGACAGAGGGGAAGGCAGATGGGAAGCCATCCATGAGATGGAGAAAGACAAAGGACAATATGTTGCTTGGGTTTATAAGAGGGGGGGTAATTGCCTGAACTAGAAGCACTATTTCTTAAAGTTTTATTAAGTTTTGGTAATGAAAACCTAAGTGTTTTGCATAGGCTAAGACATCAAAGGGCAACACTTTCCGTACAGGGAAATTAAAGTAGGGTTTGTGCACCTGTGAATAGAGCAGAGAAACAGAAGCCATGAAAGGTATGGGATTTGGATTAGACCATTCTAGCCCCTGCACCTACAAAAAGGTCCCTTGAAAGGGCAATGACTCCATTTTTGGCATCCTAAATTGCAGAGACAATAGGAATAGCAGTCTAGAACATCCAAGCTTATTTTGCTGCTATCGCTCAGGAAGGGAAAGAGGCAAGAGATGTCTTCCGGTTCACTTCCTTCTTCCTGCCATCCACCTATCCGACACTGGCTTCTCCTGTTGTAGCTACGGGATGGAAGAGAGAGCTGAGGCAGCATTAACAAGTGTCCTATGCGACCCAGGTGCTCCTTCCTTCTTTTTTTTTTGCTAAGGTGGGCAGGCTCCAAGTCTCCCAGATCCTCAGTCCTGCTTTCCCTGATACTGGTGGGCATTGCCTCCAGCCAATCTCTATACCCATTAGGTACAGAGAGGACCTTACTGGCCTCAGATGCCCAAGCCCACCCAAGTTTATCGCCACAGAAGCACTGACGGCCCCCAAGGTAGTAAGATATGTCCTTCCAGCTTTATTTTGACTGGGGAATATTCCTCCTTTGTGAAGCAATTACTGAGATACATAACAGTGCCAACTTTTATACGACAAGCAAGCATCAGGACCAGACTGATCACTAGCCGAAAGGATTATGCGTTTCAGAACTAAAGGTTCACGTAAACATTCCCAGATATCCGTTGCCAGATGGCAAGGGTTTGAATTTTAGGCAGGAACTGACTCCTTGAATTTAGGTCCAGCTGAACACAAACTCACCGGGGATCCAAACTGACAGACAATCCACATCAGGTCTTAACTATGCATGAAGACAATACAAAGCAACTAGAGAATTCCATGAGGCTCACCTGCCCCACAGCAAGCCCAGCGTAAGTGGAGCAGTACCGTCCTTACCCAGACCCTCCATGCCATGTGATACTTTGATTACGCTGGTAGAACAAAGATGGTGACTGACTGGTGTTCTCTTACTGCTCCTCCCCAAGTCCATGACCAACTTTTCTATTTAAATACCTTTCCTGCTGAGCTCAAATATGATCTCAGAATCCTTCCACCCACACATGGGGGTTGGCACTTGTAATGGATTCTATTTGCCCTGTTGTTCTAAGGTCCTCTAGATCTTCAGAACCTGCTACTTCTCAAGTAATTTCTGCACGTCCGTAAGTGACTTTCTGCCATCGGTACTTTTACCTCTTTTCAACCCACAGGAATGAACCAAAGCTGGGGAACTTAAGATCAATTATGCAAGAAGAGCATTTCTATGAGATACCAATAAAGTCTTTGGGGAGAGGTCAGCCAAAACCTTGAACAGTCTTCAACTCATGAGTTTGGTCCAATCTACATCAGTGATTTTCAATGGGAGGCAATTTTGACCACGCAGAGCACATCTAGTGGTGTCTAGAGACAATTTTGTTCTTTTTAACTGGGAGTGCTACTAGTATCTGGTGAGTCAGGGCAAGGGATGCTGCTAAACATTCTGAAATGCATGGGACAGGCCTCAACGACTAAGAATTATCCAGTCCGACGTGCAAGAGTGTCGAGGTTCAGAAACCCTAATATATATTAAGGTGGAGTACTCAGTGATCGAAAGAACGCTGGAGAACCTTTCATCCAACTCTCTCATGTTATAAGGAAACTAAGATCCAGACAAATGTCTGTGTGGGCAGCTAAGCAGAATTAGCAAATAACCACGTACACCCTTCTAGTGGGACAATAAAATCTGTTTTATATGCATAAGACAGCAGGCTATCGGTTCCCTAATAGTCTATTACTATAGTTAAATAGAGATTAGAACCACAAATGTTAAGATCTTCGGTTCTACATGTGGGTTGTTGGGTTCAGGTTGTAGAGGGAAGTACTGCCATTTTTATACATTTAAGTATCATTCATTCATTTTATTCATCCATATACATTCATTCAGAAATCATTCATTCATTTTAATGTTTAGTCCACAAATTTATTTCAAGCTTTTCATCATGCCGATGCAAATAATTCAGCAATCCACAGAGATAACCCTTGCCTGCAGAAGTTGTGTTTTTTTAGGATTTATTTATTTATTTATTTTAGAGAGAGGGAGTGCAAGCAGGGGGAGGGGCAGAGGGAGAGGGAGAGAAATCCTCAAGCAGACTCCCCAGTGAGTACAGAGCCCAACGTGGGACTTGATCTCATGACCCTGAGATCATGACCTGAGCCGAAATCGGGTTGGCCACTTAACCAACTGAGCCACCCTGGCGGCCCAGGGAAAGTTTTTTCAGAGTAAGGTCTGATCTGAGCTCTGAAGGCAAAGTAGAAGTGAGAAACCTTTCAAGCTGACCCCTAGCAGAGCGTGCTCAGTTTGCTAAGTACGGCCAGAGTGCTGAAAACCTGGCTACGTGTTCCAAGCCTGAGTTAGTCTGTATATTGTCACTGCTTTTTGGTTTCCCTTGAGCCCACACCTGGGGCCTCATATGGAAATAGTTAGTACCGGACATATGCCTGCTTTCAGATTTCTACACACGGTAGGGATATTGTGTCTCAGGACACTCAACTCTAAGCCTACAGGCTGAGAAGGGTGTGTGTGTGTGTGTGTGTGTGTGTGCAGAAAAGGAGATCAGCCTTTTTCCACTCTCAGGGCTCTTTTCCCATGAGACACAAAGGCCTCTCCTACCTAGAATGGGCAGGGGGCATCAGGAGAAAGCTACTTTCCCAAGACACTGCATTTGCAGACTGGCTCCCTGGCCCCTCTCAGCTCCCTTACTTCCTGCAATCCCAGAACTCCTCGGGCACCAAACACCTGCACCATCACTGGGAGTGGCAGGGCAGGTAAATAACAAGAACCAAGAAGCCAACCCTGAGGCGGGCTCCATCCTAACCTGCCCGTAACCTGCAGGTAATACTTCCCCTTCCCTCCTATCTCAAGGGCTGGGACCTCTCACTCTGCCCTCCTCCAACCTGTGCGAAATACCTTCATTCCACCTGCAGGACAGACAGCCGTGAACATGCCTGTGTATTGTATTGAGTTCCAATTGACCAAATGAATTCAGGCTTTAATTTCTTTTTTTCTTTGGCCTATGTGACATGGCTCTTTCTCTGTGCTGAGAGTTGTCAGAGATATATGGTTGGGGGGAGAAGGTGTTTTTATTTTTATTTATTTATTTATAAGTTTTATTAAAGTTCACCTATTACCCACAGGCCTCGGGCTCCCTATAGAGAAACAAATATCACAATTGAAGGAACGGGTTTCCAAGGAGCCAAATTAAAATAGATGAAGAGGTAAGGAGAGGAAAAAAATAAAAACATTACGCTAAGACTTCTTCACTCCCAAGCGCATGGGGCCTTCTATTATATTGCACACATGAAACTGACTCCCAATGTAATTAGACCGGGGCTACTAGGCAAAAAAAAAAAAAAAAAAAAAAAGCCTTCAAATTATTCAGACCCCCAGAGCTATTCTTTTGCAATCACTCAAGTAACTGAGAAGAGAGCCAACTTTTTAATATAAATTTGTTATTAGAATCTACACTGTCCAAGCGATTCCCAACACCCCACCTGCCCAAGAATACAGAGCCATGAACTGGGATCAGAAGCAAAGGCAAAAGTCCTACTTCCCACCCACCCACTGCCATCACCTTTTCTTCTACAGGGCAATCCTACTGGAAATGGGACCTAACTCCAACAATGCCTAAGGACCCTCTGGTCCTGTTAGATGGAACTGGAGAGTTCCTCGGGTCTGCCGAAGACAACACCCTCCCTTTAGAATAAATGCCTTGATGGCATTATGCACAGGTGTGCCCACATGGACAGATATTAACTCTCTCTTTGCAGCCTTGTGCTTGCAACAGCCGTAATATTCTCCATCTCACCCCAAAGACCTAGGAATGGCTCTATTGCCTTCCAGGTTGAAAATAAGTCATGGAGATACAGAGAGCGTCTTTCACTGAACTCAGAGAGGAAAGAAATAACCACTTTTCAAAAAAGGTGCTTACTGGATTTCAGCAATACTGCCAGGACTTCAGTGGCTGCCCTGGGAAAAGAGAAAGAAAAGTGAAAAAGTCAATGTCCAATGGTCTTTTTGTCAGCCCATGGATCCCAAAGCCAGCAGACTCATTGCTGCCACCTAACAGACCCATTATTAACCAGGGAGCAGGCGTTCTATTGATTACACCACTGACCATTAAAGAGGCATAAATGCAGAAATGGCTCCAAGCAAAGTGTCTGTCTTGAAAATGGGTCTCAGGAGTTCCTGCTGCTGCTGAAAATACCTTCCCCTCCCCGTCTTGCCTCCCACCTTCCACCAGCTTCCTTAAGCCACACTCCTTGTATTTCTGTTGCTCAGCCCTGCCAGGGCTCTTGTCAGTCTTTTGGTTTATACTTGGGAACCCTGGCAACTCTGGAGGGTGGGCTGGGGGGGCAGCATTGCAGTGAAAACTTCTTAAAACATTCACACGTTGGAAAGCAACGCTGGTTCCTTAGGGGGGTAAATGGTTATGTCATGGTTTTTCTTCCAAGTTCATCCTTTGCCTCTATGGAAGAATTTCACAACCTTTGCAGCAATGGAAGGTAGATTAAGAATGAAAATGCCTTTGGCCCACATCTTAGTGACCCTTCAGCGTGTGCCCCGAGCCTGCGAAGGTCACACAAAGACCCACTCGCTGGACAGAAGAAAACTTCAAGGTATTGAGGACACGATGGTGTGATTCTGGGAGGGACAGTTTGTTGCCTCTTTGCCTTTTTTTTTTTTTTAAGAAAAGGAGTATTCTGCATGGTCCTAGTCACTTATCCTTAAGGCCTGTTAAAGAGTGATCTGTTTCCCCACATGCCCCCCCAACCCTGACAATCGCGGGAACAGGTCAACGAGGCTGGATCACCCTTCCAAGATTACAGATATGTAGACACAGTGGGACCCCCACCCAGGAGCCTCATTTCCCACCTCTGGGTCCTGCACATCTGTTATTTTCCCGAGTCTCCCACACTGGCCCTGCCTTGGCCTCTGCCTGCTTGATGAAAGACACTCCTCTTTGCAATATATTATCTAATACTGAGCAATAGAGCCGGCAGTAAAAATAAAAATAATGAGTTAAACTAAACCAAACTAAAATAAAAATCTAGCACTTGAGACATCAGGGCTTCCCACAACTAAAAGAAAAGTCCTGCGGTATCAGTGGCCTGGGACTCACCAGCCCCAGGGCAAACCCAAGGCAGGGGGGACCCCCAGCTCCGGGAGACCAGCACAACCACAGGGCAGTCAGCAAGAAGGTGAGGCTAGTTGTCACTGATGGGCCATGTCATTTATCCTTGCCAATTGTGTTTTCTTCTAATCACCTTTTGGCCTCTTCAGCCCCTCTCTTTTGTAACCCATATAATCTGGCAACCATGGATTTAAGAAGAGACAAATTAAAGGGCACCTGGGTGGCTCAGTTGGTTGAGTGTCTACCTTTGGCTCAGGTCATGATCTCAGGGTCCTGGGATCGAGTCCGGAATCGGGCTCCTTGCTCAGAGGGAAGGCTGCTTCTCCCTCTGCCTGCTGCTCCCCCTGCTTGTGCTCTCTCTCTCTCTCTCGCAAATAAATAAATAAAATCTTAATAAAAAAAAAAGGAAAAAAAAAGAAACACAAGAAAAGTGTAACTGGGAACCCCAAGACAGTGTGCCAAATCCAGGAGCCACAGGGCATAGGGCCCAGGTTGGGCTGGTACAAAAGAAAAATCAGTCCCGGGAGCATGGGGTGGGGGGGTAATAAAGTAGCCACATCAAGGGGGTTAGCAGAGTAGGAAGCATGAAAAGAAAGAATGAGGAGCTTCTAAGCAAAGTACCCAGCCCCGTCCTAGATCACAGGCCAGGTCTGCAAGGTGACCCTGCATTTCTGATTTGCATGGCACTTTTGTTTTGGGGAGTTCACTACAGAGGTAATGATCCATCAGATCATAGTTTTACAAGGGACATACGAGAGGTAGGGAGGGGCAGGCAGCAGGCAAACCAGTCAGGAGGACGTGAGGTGACAAGGGCAACAGTTCAAAGGGTGGCATGGAGGGAGAATGGAGAAAGACGGGTTGAAGGGAAGCTTGGAGCCTGGCTACTCAAAGCACGGGGCTCCCACCAGCAGCTTCGCGTTCCCCGGGAGCCAAACAGAAGCACGGACTCTTAAGCCCCATCCCTGCCCTGCTGAATTAGAACTTTTATTCCAACAGATAATTCATATGCGCATGAATGTTGGAGAATAACTGGTGGAGAATAATTGGTTTAGAGGACAGCGAGAGCATGGCTTGGTTACTCTTTGATATTGAGAAGAAGATCAAGGTGACGCCCAGATCCAAACCCTCTAGAAAATATCTACTGGCATGACAACACAACAAATAACTATGAATCCCAACAGTCACATTATATGGCAAGAAACAGATGATAAGTGTCGTATTAGTCAAAGAGGTGAGGCTGATTCCTGAGTACGGAGAAAAGCTCTCTTTCTTCACAGCTCCTAATTGGGGATCATTACATAGTGCAGTGTGGGGCAGCGTTATGGCAATGAGGACATAAGATTTGAGACCATAACCCAATATTCTAAAGAGATCAGATTCAAGTCCATAGGTAATAAGCCATTTGATTTTTTTTTTTTTTGATCAAAGTGGTATGGGGCAAGGATGGAAAAGTGAGGTGAAGGTTGTAAGCAAAGAATTCACAAGATTTGATGACAGGCTAGTTGTGAAGGGCAAAGTAAAGGAAACAGTTAGTGATGGCCTGAAATGTTTAGTCAGGGTAAATGGGAGTATAAGAAAGCCATTAATCTGGGCGCCTGGGTGGCACAGCGGTTAAGCGTCTGCCTTCGGCTCAGGCCGTGATCCCGACATTATGGGATCGAGCCCCACATCAGGCTCCGCTATGAGCCTGCTTCTTCCTCTCCCACTCCCCCTGTTTGTGTTCCCTCTCTCACTGGCTGTCTCTATCTCTGTAAAATAAATAAAATAAAATCTTTAAAAAAAAAAAAGAAAGCCATTAATCAACTAAGGAGGGAAACTGAGGTGTTCAGAAAAGATAATGATTTCGATTTGGGACATGCTGAGCTCAGGCTGATGGGTATAGAGCTATATAAAACTTTTCAGAATCGTGCTAGAAGCATAGTCACAGAATTCTGGAGAGATCTGGAGCTGGGGAGATATATTCCGGAGTCACTAGAGTAACAAGGATCACTGAAGCCACAGGAACAGGTAACATTTGTAACGAAGTGCATCAAGAAGAGAGTACAGGGTTGGCCCCCAAATCATCTATGCTAAAGGTCTCAGAGAATGTGCAGGCAAGGAGATACGAGGAGAGGGGATGGAGGGGGTTCTGTTTTGAAACAAAAAGTTCTGTAGATTTTCTAGGCACAGTGTTTTTCAGACTGCAAGCTGGGACCCAGTAGTTGACTGTAAAATCAATGTAATAGGTTTTGCCTAATTGGAATAGAATATATCGGAGTTGTTTCCTGTAGGGAAGGTCAGCCGTGATTTGAGAAACTTATTTCAATGCACATACACACGTGTGTATACTGGGAATGCGATGTAAATGTTTTACTTTTTTAAAAAATCTTATAAAACTAATGAACTGACGAGCAAACACAAACTATCTGATCTCCCAGACGGTGCTGGGATCCAGGCCCCAAGCCACTCGTGTGAATCTCACCCTGAGGCTCTGCCTTTTTGGTCTATTTGGTGGGCAAATGTCTAGAGTTCTGACCCATTGTCTGAGCATATCTCTCTGCTTCTCTCCTGCTCTCCCGGTACAACTAAGAATGTAAAACCCACCAGAAATGAGGTTATCTATACCTGGTGGTTATACATACAAAAAAAGCAAAAATTTAAGCAGCTGAAGTCTAAATGAATAAGATAATACTCAGTTACTTCTACTCCAAGAAACCGAGCCCACTGCATGGAGTAGGTGAACTGAGGCGCCAAAAGTAGTGTCTTTGGGGTTTGGAGTGCCCCCCGATGTATGTAAACACCCAGCACCCATGACACCGGTAGTTCCACTAATTCCACAGAAGAGAACTTTTTCAGGGCTTATTTTCTCAAAGTCTGATCCCATACCATCACCCCACATTGTCTGCACTCCGCACTGGAATGTCAACGTGGGATTCAAAGTAGAAATGCCAGACCGTCCTCCTGCATCAACTTTCCCTCACTCTACATCACTGAATGGGTCATGTCATAGATTTTTCCAGGACATCCTGCTCCAAGAAAACCACACCACTACCCAAAGGCAAAGTGGAAGGCCTTCACCCTATCCATGTTCACAGTGGGGTGGGATAACTCAATCAAGATGCTAGTGGTCAGAGGTCACTTCCACGCTTCTCCTCAGAAAAAGCTAAATTTAAACCACTGGGAAATTCATAAATATTCTTTTGTCACGAATTTAGCAAAAAGCCACAGAATTTTAAGAATTTAATTTATCATTTCAAGTAGAAATAAATTTTAAGAGCCTTTATAATAGTCTTCAGTAATTTGTCACCATTCTTTGGGGAGCCCATATAAATGCCAAGCCCTGTGCTAAGTGTCCTACGTACATGATTATACATCACAGTTAATCTTTTTAGGAACACCGGAGGGTGAAATTATCAGTCCTGTCTTCCAATGGCAACAGTGACACTCACACAAGGTAAAGTTCCAAGTTCCCACAGCTAGCAAGAGGCAGTGCTGAGATACAAGTCTACATCTGTCTGACTCTAGATCTAATGCTCTAGAGATCTAGTGGTCTCTCTGCATTCAGCATAGTTCTAGAAAGAGTCTAAGATAGCTTGTAGTTCAATTTCTTCATCATTTATTTTTTTAACTTTTATTTATTTATTTGAGAGAGAGAGAGAGAGAGAGAGAGAGAGCACAAGCAGGGGAAGAGGCAGAGGAAGAGGAGAAGCAGACTCCCCACAGAGCAGGGATGCCCCCCCCCCGCCAATGCGGGGCTCAATCCCAGGACCCTGGGATCATGACCTGAGCTGAAGGCAGACACTTAAGTGACTGAGCTAGCCAGGTGCCCCAATTTCTTCATCAATTAAATAAGGACTGTACAGTTCAAGAGGTCAGTTATGTGACTGGTACAAGGTCACATCGTAGGATTAATGTGTCACAGGGCCAATGAAACAAACACCCTTTTCAGCTCGAGTCCAGTGCTTGCCTTAGGGTTCTATAGGAAACCATTTAGCTGAAGCTGGAGTAGACTGTGTTGTTCAGAGATAGTCATGGTGACAAGGACAGAGAACTCTATTGGTAGCAAGCCACAGAGGTCTGTGAATGCCAGAGCTGAGCTGCTGAGTGAGGGCTTACTTGATTGCCTCAAACCTCAGCTTCCACATCTGTAAAGTGGGTATAATAAGATCTAACCTATGGGACAGTGTGAAGAATGAGAAAAAGCAGAGATTAAATTAAGTCAAATTAAGTTAAAATCTACCCCAGTTCCTGAAACATAATACAGACTTGAACGGCATCACAGACAGAACTGAGTGAGGAAGCAAAGGATCATCTCTGTCCACGTGTTTGCAGATGGTGAGCCTGCAGGACTGTAATTTGCCAGTCAGGAGAGGTCCCTGAAGAAAAATAAGTCCCCATCCCCAGTATGTGGAGAAACAAAATGACCAAATTCTCTCTTGGAAGTGAAATAGTCTGTAACTCAGATGGCCTAGATCTAGAAATTTCCACCTACATTGTTTATCTATATTGTTGTATAATAAATTACCACTAACTTAGCAGTTTCAAACAGTACTCATTTATTATCTTACAGTTTTCACGTGCAGGAATCCATGGCTTAGCTAAACTCTCTGTTTATGGTCTTATAGGCTATAATTGGCCATGGCTGAGTCTCCATCTGAAGGCTCTGCTGGGGAAGAGTCTGCTTCCCCCTCAAACAGACTTTTGGCAGTATCAATTCACTGCAGCCATGGAGCTGAGGCCCCTGGTGTCTTGTTGTCTTTTGGCTGAAGACTATTCTCAGCTTCTAGAGGCTACCTGCAATTCCCAGATGCCACTCACAGCTCCTTGCAATGTGGGCTTCCCCAACATGACTACCTTCTTCATCAACAGGGAGAGTTACCATAGTGAGTGTGTAAACAAGACAGAGTCTTATATAACACCACATAATCACAGGAGAAACATACCCCTACTTTTGTCATATTCTGTTAGTTAGAAGCAAGTCCCAGGTCTCACCCACACTCAAGGGGAACAGGATACCAGGAGATGGGGACCATGTCTTCAGTTCCACACACCACACAAAGCTTCTTTGCAATATTTAGCATTCAGATACCAGGATCCTAATATTCTCCACACCAAGCCATGACCCTCCCTAGTTCTCCCTGTCTAGTCCTCCCCTTTCCAGAGAATGGAATACTACTTTCTGAGAAACTGAGCATACATCTTCCTCACCTACCTGCCCTGACCACCTATGTCTGGGCACACGCTCAAACTCCCCCATTTTGATGTCTAGAGTGCTCTTAAGCTGTCCATTCCTTTTGATCTCTGGTGTTTCCACCCTAGTCCAAGTGCATGAGGGTCTGGGACCTCAACGAGAAACTTAATTTCTAGAGTTTCTAGAGTTATTAGCCCTTGGTTGAAATCTGCAGTTTAATTTCCTGCGTAATAAATGCAAATGAATGGGACGATCATTTTAGAAAAATTAGAAAATACAGTTCAGCCTAAAGAAATGGAATAAATGAAAATCACCTGAATATCTCTCCCCTAACTACTGTCATAGACCCAGAACAAATCTACCCATATCCACTCTCAGCCCCCTTCAAATTGTTCTTCAGGCTGCAACTAAGGTGATTTTCTCAAGAATATCTGGTTAGGGCACCCTCACATTGCTACCTCCCACCCAGTCTTGCTCTTGGATGAAAATCCAAATCTGAAACATGGTCCAGGAGGATCTACCAAGTCTGGCTGCTGCCACCCCTCCACCCAGCCTTGTCTCACATCACCTTCTTGTACAGTCTGTATTTCTGCCCCTTCAGCCTTTTGCCAAGCCTTGGAACATGTTCCCATCGCTTATCCTTTGTCCTTGCTAATAACACAGCCTAAAATGCTCTAGACCTTCCCTCTTCCTTCACCTGTAGCTCATACCTCATCCTTCAAATCCTAATTTAGTTGTCACCTCCTCAGGGAAGCCTTCCTTGACCACTAGTCTAGGCCCAGGCTCTTTATTAGTGTGTTTATCCTTCCCCCCCCCTTTTTTCATTGCACAATTTGATTTGTGATTATTCACTCAGCTGTGTGATTATTTTATTAATGTGTGTCCCTCTTCCAATGTGCAAACTCCAGAAAACAGGAAACCTTTGTTTTGCATTATTCTATCCCCACCATGTGATAGTATTTGAATACAGAGCACTATCAAACATTCATTGAACTTTTTCCAAAAATTAGGCTCTGGCCTAGGAGCTTTATATGTGCTATTCACTCATCCAACAGATACTATTGAGCACCTACTATGTGCTGGGATAACCAGATAAAGCGAAGATTTTTGCACTCGA
Organism: Ailuropoda melanoleuca; assembly: GCF_002007445.2. Lineage (NCBI taxonomy): Eukaryota > Metazoa > Chordata > Mammalia > Carnivora > Ursidae > Ailuropoda > Ailuropoda melanoleuca. The sequence goes on from NC_048226.1 coordinate 8,870,487, forward strand.
AAGGGCTGAGTTAGTGTAAAAAAAATTAGTTAATAGACAATATATTTTTTAATAATACATTAAATTTGTATTCTAAAATGTGACAAATGCTAAGGGAAAAACAGAGAAAGGAAAAACAGGGTAAACACATCAGATGTGCCAGGATGGGTTAAGATCTAAGAGGCTGTCTAAAACAGGCCTCCTGGAGAAGGCAACATCTCCGTCAAAGGAGAACAAAGACGTGAAGGAGGAGAGGAAGTTACCATACAAATATCAGAAGAAGCCTGTACAAACACTCTGAATGACAACAGGCTGATTTGTTTAAGGAAGAGCAAGCTGGACAGGACTTCTGGAGCCAAAGAGGGTGAGAGAGGGGAGCTGGAGCTGAGGGGAGGAATGGAGACCATTCATACAGGGCCCGGGAAGCATGGCAAAGGTGAAGCATTCCCTATAGGATTTTGAGCACATGACCTAACATGTTTCAGGGCTTCGCTGGCTACTCTACTGTTTTAAAAGTAAATGTAAAAGAACTCTAGGGAAGCAAGAGTAGAAACCAGAGACAGACCAGAAGAGAAACCAGTAGAAAGCTGCAAGGAGCAAACCAAATAGAGTAAAACAAACTAAAAGGGTTACCTACCATGGTCAAGTGGGATTTATCCCAGGAATGCAGGATTGGTTTAACATCTGAAAATCGACCTATGTAATAATCCACCTTAACAACAGAATAAAGGATAAAAACCACGTTACTGTCCCAACAAACACAGGAAAGGCATTTGATGAAATCCATCACACTTTCATGATAAAAACACTCACCACATTAGGGATAGAAGAGAACTTTCTGCGCCTGATAAAGGGATCCACTTAAAACTCACAGCTAACAGGATACATATAGAGAAAGACTGAATGCTTTTCTCCCTGTGATCAGAAGCAAGATAAAGATGGCCAACCCCACTCATTGGCTCTGTTCAACATTGCACTGGAGGTTCTGGCCAGGGCATTTAGGAACGAACGAGTGACTGACATCCAGACTGGAAAAGAGGAAGTAGAACTAGAACGATCTCGATTTACAGATGGCTTGGTTTTGTATATATAAAGTCTTAAAGAATCCACCAAAACACTATCAGAACAAGTTCTACGATGTGGCCACACACCAAAAAATCAATACACAAAAGTGAATTGTATGGAATATTACCTAGCCATCAAAAGAATGGAATCTTGTCATTTGCAATGACATGGATGGAACTAGAGGGTATTATGTTAAACGAAATAAGTCAGTCAGAAGAAAACACCATATTTCACTCATATGTGGAACTTAAGAAATAAAACAGATGAATATGAGGGAAAGGAAGGAAAAATAAAATAAAAACAGAGGGAAGCAAACCATAAGAGACTCTTAACTCTAGGAAACAAACTGAGGGTTTCTGGAGGGGAGGTGGGTGGGGAGATGGGGTAACTGGGTGACAGGCATTAAGGAGGGCATGTGATATAATGAGCACTGGGCGTTATATGCAATTGATGAATCACTAATTTCTACCCCTGAAACTAATAATACACTATATATTAACTAAACTGAATTTAAATAATTTTTTTAAAGTCAATTGTGGGGGCACCTAGGTGGCTCAGATGATTAAGCACCTGCCTTCAGCTCAGGTCGTGATCCCAGGGTCCCAGGATCGAGCCCCACGTCTGGCTCCCAGCTCAGTGGAGAATCTGCTTCTCCCTCTGACTCTGTCTCTCTCCCCTCCTTATGCTCTCTCTCTCTCTCAAATGAAGAAATAAAATCTTTAAAAATAAATAAAAATAAGTCAATTGTAGTCTGTATACTAGCAATGAGTAGTTCAGAAATGAAAAATTTTTAAAAAGCAATCTCACTTACAATGAGAGCAAAAAGAATAAAATTCTCAGTAATAAATTTAACAAAAGAGACCAAAGGCTTTTATACTGAAAAATAGAAAACATTGCTGAAAAAAATTTTTTTAAAGATTTAAATAAACAGAAATTACCTAAATTTCAGCTGTCACCAAACTACGGCTAAAACCCAAACGGGTACATCCCTATACACTCCAGGCCGCCTTCCCACTCTTCTTCAGGATACAGCTAGAGTGATCTCCTCAAGGGGGAGCACCGATATATTTTGAATTTAGAGCTAACGGGACTTCGTCTGAGACGTAACATTAGCTCAGTTATTTCTCATAACGGTCCCCATTTTAAAGACGAAGGAACTAGTCATGGTCCATGAACCTGCCTGAAGTAATGTTAGAAAGCAGCGGAGCTGGAATTTGGCCTTGAGTCGGTCCGACCCCAGCCTCCGAGCACTTCACCCCAACACGGAGCCCAGCGAGCTTTCGAAAGAAAGAAGGGAGCTGTCCTAATAATTGAACCCTAAAGCCTCTCTGGGGCTGGCCACCCGGATACGGGGGTGTAGCAGCAGAAACAGACAGTGGTGGGGGGCGGGGGAGTTCATTAATAACAGGTGGATAAAGCAGGAGGACGTTGACAAGGGATAGAACACGTTGCCTGCAGAGCACAGGCGCCCAGAACGCCATCTGCTACGGTCCCGGCCTCCTGTCTGGCTTGAGATGGAGAAGCAGGATGGGTAAAAGCACACACGCATGCACACACACACACACACACACACACACACACACACACACACACGGCGCTGGGTTACCAAGGAAAATGGATGGAAAACAGATCTTGCCAATCACCATTTTTAAGGGAGAGACAACAAAACAGAAATGCAAACCAAGATGGCCCCTGCATCATGACAAAAAAGAAAAACCATGAATGCATAGTACCCAGTGCAAAGGTTGAGCCCATCCTATGCCCAGCATGGAACATGTCCCTCTTTCTCTGACGGGGAGGGGAGAGAGAGAAAAAAACAAGCCCAGCCCTCCAGCTCTACCCAGATGCTGCCAAAGACAGCTTGTGGAAGAGCCATCATCTATCACTGAAAAAATTTTTAAAAGATTTTATTTATTTATTTGAGAGACAGAGATAGTGACAGAGATAGTGACAGAGAGCACTAAGTGGGGAGAAGAGGGAGAAGCAAGCTCCCCGCTAAGCAGGGACTCCCCCTACCCACGGGGCTTGATCCCAGGACCCAGGGATCATGACCTGAGCTGAAGGCAGATGCTTAACTGACCGAGTCACCCAGGCGTCCCCATCACTAAAATTTGTACAAAAGAAATTGAAACCCAGACCTCAGCCTGGCTTGATGAGTAACGCTCAGAGGGGTGGCTTCTGCCTGGGCCAGGGAACCAGGAGCACAGCACCGGGATCAAGGCTGGGAGGACCCCCACCCCACCTGGTCTGTCAGCAGCAGGAACCCCGCAAAGCGGGAACGGTGTTGAGGTCCTTCCAAATTCAGGGGCAACAGCATGAGGATCAAGGACTCAGACAAAAACTCTGCAGACTCCCCAAGGCCAGGACAAGGAAGACTAATGCCTGAGGGGGAAGGAGAAGGGTGGGGATTCCAACAAGCTCTCACATACCGGGAAGTCTTTCTCCACATAGGGGTGCAACTCTCAAGTTAGCACTGAAAGCAAATATCACCCTTGAGCATTCTTAAATTATTCATAAGGTAAAATACACAGGGATGTGTGGCTATAACCCTATGCCGTCATACATATGTGAATGTATAATGAGTACAGTATATAACTATGCACATATATGCAAAACAAAACGTTACAGAGTGTTTGCTATATTGCTGTAATAGAGCAGTTGCTCTATCACACGTTTAGTCAAATTCATGGGATACGGTCCACTCTAGAAATATCTGGACGCACAAAAGGAAAGATGGGATCCCTATCTCATTGCAGAGCACAGAGCAGGGACCCAGTAGCTAGTTCCTGACTTCATGAATGCATAAAAATGTACGTGATATTGTTCCAGCTACAGGACAGAGCAGAGAAAGCCTGACCGTTATGGCCTGTCTGGTTGAGGTATAACAGGGGGCCCCCATGCTCGGTAACAAGACTTAGCACCCCCAGCACCAATACAACCAGAACTTGCAAAAGGTGGTCATTCACAAAAAGACAAATATCGTATGGTTCTGTCTACTCATACGAGCTACCTATTATGGGCAAATTCATAAGCAGATTCAAGGCAATCTGGGGCTGGAGGGAGGGGAACAGGAGCTATTCCTGAATGATTACGGAGTTCTGTTGAGGGTGATGAAAAGTTGTAGCAATCGGCAGCGGTAATGCTTGCACAACACTGGAAATATAATTAAGGCCACTGAATTGTACCCTCGAAAATGGTAAATTATATGTTATGCGCATTTTACTACAAAAAAAAAGTTGTCATTGGATCTGATGATGAGTCATCTTTCCTCAAAAAACCATTCAGGGCTTTTGGGAATGAAGGGGTGAAGAGCATGTATGCTAAGGCCTGCACAGTACTCCCTCTCTTGGCGGGACATAGGAATAGCACCAGAAAAGTTCACCCATCCCCCAGGCCAGTGATTCTCCAACTGGAGTGAGCATCAGAATCCTCTGAAGGGCTCCTTAAAACAGGGTGCTGGGCCACACCCCCAGAATTTCTCATTCAGGAGGTCCGGGTTGGGGGCCTCAGAAATCACACTTGTAACAATTTCTCAGGTGCTGCTGAGGCTGCTGGTCTCCGATTCACACTTGTACAACACAGACCCAAGCCGTGGGTGCTCAGGAGACTTGGCTGAGGGGAGTACCCCCGGGGCCATCTTCCTTTCAGGCCAAATGCGCAGGACCCTCAGTGATGCCTCCTAGTGGTGCACAATGGCGGGCCCTCCAAGCAAAGATTCATAAACATCCTTCTCTCTGAACGGAAACTAAGGACTTATCACCTAAAAGGAGATCCATGAGTTTTCAGAGCCTCTTTCCAAACTGGAGACTGAGGTTCAGAGAGCAGAAGCCTTTGTTCATTTATGTCTGTCTCAAAGCCTCACTGTGACTTGGCGCTCATTTCTTGACTGACAGGCTTGATGCCTATGATTCCTTAGAGAATTTATCTCTTCTAGAAATCAGGGTCTTCATTAAAACTCATATGATAGGGGTGCCTCGGTGGTTCAGTTGGTTGGACGGCCGGCTCCTGATTTCAGCTCAGGTCATGATCTCGTGATTGTGGGATCCAGCCCCACGTCCGGCTCCACACTCGGTGGGGAGTCTGCTTGAGGATTCTCTCTCCCTCTCCCTCTGACGCTCTCCACCTCATGCTCTCTCTCTCCCTCTGCCCCCCCACTCTCTGTCTCTGTCTCTCTAAAATAAATAAATCTTTAAAAAATAAAAACAAAAAAATTAAACTCAGATGACAGGGGCACCCCATTTCTTTAAAGGATTTGGGTTTATTGCCAACAAATCTAACATTTGTTATAATCTCCCAGAGAACTCAAGACATGTAATGCTACTTGAAATTCCCCTCCACACATCATGGTCTGGTGTTTTTCCATTTTTCCACTGGTTTGAACACGCAGTCCTCCCATTCTCTCTTTTTTTTTTTTTTAAAGATTTTATTTATTTATTCGACAGAGATAGAGACAGCCAGTGAGAGAGGGAACACAAGCAGGGGGAGTGGGAGAGGAAGAAGCAGGCTCATAGCGGAAGAGCCTGACGTGGCTCGATCCCATAACGCCAGGATCACGCCCTGAGCCGAAGGCAGACGCTTAACCACTGTGCCACCCAGGCGCCCCCTCCCATTCTCTTGAAAGCCTTCCCTCCCTTTGCCTTCTCCCATCTAGCATACTTGCCTAGATTGCCAGGTGAAGAATTTTTTCTTCTGTGTATTGCTCTGTGTCCATTCCATTTGGAATCACTTAATTATTCCTATCTATTGTACCCAAAGCAAGTCTTGACCAAAAGGATGGATGGGTGGGTGGGTGGATGGACAGAGGGATGCATGCAAAGACAGCACAACAGAGATGGGCTTCTCATTAAAATAAACTAATAACATGAATTCACTTTCCCTCCTCCCAAAACTCCATTAATTTCATTGTGAAAATGCAAAAACAAATAATTCTGTAACCATGGAGGTAGCGGGAGGGGGAAGTCATCAGCCAACCAAAGGTTTTAACAAATTTCGGAAGACAAGAAATAGAAAGTCTACTGGTGAATGAGACAGGGAAAAAACCCACAGTCATGATGGGACAGCAGAGGAGGCTGGAGTACACGTAGGGGTTCATTTCTAATCAGAAAGCCAGAAAAGCTGGGGATAAAAATGCTATCCAACCATCCAGTCTCTTCTGAAACAACAGTTTCTTTTTTTTTTTAAGATTTATTTATTTATTTTGAGAGAGAGAGAGAGAGCCAGTGCGAGGGGGGAAGGGCAGAGGGAGAGGGAGAGAGAATCTCAAGCAAACTCCCTGCTGATCACGGAGCCCGACTCGGGGCTCAATCTCAAGACCCTGAGATCATGACCTGAACCCAAACCAAGAGTCAGATGCTCAACCAACTGAGCCACCCAGGAGCCCCAACAATGGTTTCTTATTCCTGAGTAATATACAAAAACCTTATAAGGGAAAACAAAATTCAGATTGCCAGTTCTGGAACAATATTCTAAGGAACGAGTCTTATGACAGTATTTTCAACACAAAGTTATCACTTAGAAGACAAGTGTTGTGTCTATCTCAGGTGAGATGGTACACTGTGACTTTCAAATACGAACACATTTTTTGATTGTGTGAAGCTCAGACTCTTGAGAACGTGTTGTGTCTAGAATGGCAAACACAGATCTACACCACGAATCATTTCCCCACGTTTCGTACTCCCCACGGCCTCTTGGAGCCTTTTGAGGTGATTGTTAGTCATTTATGCCCTCACCTCAGACCCCTTATGCAATCTTAATCTTCTCCAGGGAAAGGATGTACCCTGGTAACTCTTGCAACACTTAGCACCCAGGCTTTGCATGGGGTAGTTCTCCATGGATGTTATCTGAATGAAAGTTTCCCACAGCTTCCAAATGTGTGGGGTAGAGAACAATTTTTCCAGTACAATGGGCCAGGCTCTTTACCTGGGTTTTCAAAAACATGGTAGGGAATAAGGATATTGAATCTTTGCGATTTTAAGAATACTAAAATGTTACCCTCAACATAAGAGAAGGTTCTTCTCTGTTTTGAAAGTGGATTGGTAGTCACTGGATCCACTGAGTATTCACAGTATGGCAGGCTCCATACCAAGCCCTTACTTATTCATTTCAAACCTTCCACAACGGATCTGAGGTTGTCCCATTTTACTATGAAGAAACCGAAATTGGGGAGATGAATGAACTTTCTCAGAGCAGATATTTAAAACCAGGTCTTCTGATTGCAAGTATGGTGCTGGTTCTAAGGCACAATGACTTTCTTCTAAGAAATTGATTAAGAAAGAAAAGCAGAGGGATGCCTGGTTGGCTCAGTCGGTTAAGCATCAGACTCTGGGTGTCAGCTCAGGTCTTGACATCAGGATCGTTGAGCTCAAGACCCATGTTAGGTTCCACATTGGGCATGGAGCCTCTTTAAAGAGGGAAGGGAAGGGAAGGGAAGGGAAGGGAAGGGAAGGGGGAAGGTAGAAGGCAGGCAAGCAGAGAAAAGGAAGAGGTGAGGAAACACGGTCATGTGAAAGTGCCCCTTCCTCCCATGTCCAACATAGAGTTTAGTCTTCATGGAACTTTTGTAATTGATGGTCTCAAGCTGGCCTTCTTTGACAGAGCCCATCTGTTCTTGTGTTACAAAGGCCCTTAGAGGAGAAGGAGCTTCCAACCCTCTTGGACCCATGCAGCATACTAAAGTAGCTGATAGGACAGATTCAAAGTTTCTAAAGATCCACATAAATACATTTCAGCAACAAAAGCAATGCCCCGAATTCCCAAGGTGGCCTGAGAATTGGACACATTCTGCACTTGCAGACAGCAATCTTGATATTCTCTAACAATCTGTAACACTGCACCTCTCCACCGCTCTTCCCCGCCCTCCAGCCATGAGGTGTCTTGGGTGGTACCTGATGTACCCCATGGGGATGGAGATGAAGACTAGATGCCATCACCTGATCCCTGGACAAAGCTTGCCCTGTGCAGCTGGACAACAAGCATTTTCTGCATGTTGTGATAAAAAGGGTCTGTCAAGCCACTGAGTCACAGAGTTATGTGAAAGCATCATCTTCGTGGACAAAAAGATTTCTAAAAGTCATGTTCTATTGAAAGCAGCTCCTACTCTGTGATCAAATGTCTCAGACATGGGCAGCAGGAGACTGTATGTGCTTGTTATGTCCAGATTAAAAGACCAGAATGATGATAGTCAAATGACATCTTTAATCAACACCCTGCCTGAGGTGGCCTTCCTGGATATGAGAGCACAAGAAACTCTCCCTCTACTTACAGGTGACATTTCATGGTGACCCTCCCTTCTGGAGAAGAGAGGAAAAGACTTGGAAAATATAGTATCCTACACGGAATTCCTCAATATCTTTCCTAGGAGCCTCCTAGGTCTTGGTGGACCCATAGACAAATCTACAGTAGTTCTAGGACACCTGTAGACCAGACTATTCCTATGTATTATTAAAATTGCTTTAGTCAAGGGGTACCTGGGTGGCTCAGTTAGTTAAACATGTGCCTTCAGCTCAGGTCATGATCTCAGGGTCCTGGGATCGAGCCCCAGCCCCACGTCGGGCTCCACGCTCAGCAGGGAGTCTGCTCGTCCCTCTGCCTCTCCCCCCTGCTCATTCTGTCTCTCCCTCTAAATAAATAAAATCTTAAAAAAATAAAAAATAAAATTGCATTAGCCAAGTGTGATGGTAATAATAAATATGCATTTTTATCATATATAAGTATTCACACAGGCTATATAACTGAATACATACTTAATATGCTTTTGATTATCAGTATATTAGTAGCTATATAATTATACTTATCACACCATTATTATATGCCATGCACTTGTAATACATGAAAATGTTTAGATGGGGGTTTGAATAAGAAAGATTATCCTCTTTCCTAATTTAAAGACTTCCTGATTCTTCGTAGGAACACCATGAAGGAAATGAATGAAAATATCGGTGGCTATTACTCTAGCAGAAGAATATGATGGAACTATGAAGCCTTTAAACAATGAAGCCTGGGGAGTATCTCCCCCTCCAGGGTCTACAGTCTGGGTAAATGGTAAGTCACCTTGCCTAGAAAGACCATATATGATATAAATAGATGATATAAATGAGGTGCAAAGGATTGAGTGGACTTGGGAAAGATATTTTTTCATATAATTTTTTGAAATCAAAAGAGAAGTTTCATTTTTTAAAAAAGACTTATTTATTTGAGAGAGAGGCAGGGGGAGCAGCAGAGGAAGAGAGAGAGAGAATCACAAGCCAACTCCAACTTCAGAAAGCACGGAGCCAGACACCGGGCTCCATCTCACAACACTGAGATCACGGCCCAAGCTGAAACCAAGAGTCAGATGCTTAACCAACTGTGTCAACTGGGTGCCCTGAGACAAGGTTCATTTTTTAAAAAATTTAAGTCTCTGATCCATTAATTTAAGGACTCAGGTTCTTTTTCTTTCCCTTGACTTTTATGTGCTGTCACCTAAAATAAATCCAGGCCAAATGAGGCTTTAAACATGAAGAAATGAAGACTTAGATTGTTACACAAACCTTCCAAAACACTGTATCTGGACCTTCCAACAACGGAGTCAACAAACAGAGATGTGTGTAAAACAATGAACAGCATTCATATGGGAAAAAGGATTTACAGAATAATCTTTCTGTTGGAAATCAATCCAAACCCCAAGTGAAGGTCATCTTTGTCTATGATAAATACAACAATGTCTTGGCTTTTGCAAACCCGGCAGCTGTGTCAACTCTCAGGCATGTTAGAATCACCCTGTTTATTTTAACAACCCCAATTGATAGGATTAAGTGGGTCTACAGATTAAATGCCTTTCTAGGGTGGGTTTCCTACATTTGCAGAGTGTGTGTTGATCAATCAAATCAGCTTAAAATAACATAAATCATGAGAAATAATTTTCCTTGCAAACAATAGGAAAATGTTTAAACCTTTTCTAGGAAGGCCAGAATTTTTTATGTTGCCAAAACCCTGCCTGTAAATTCATTAGTCAGATTTACTCTGTTCAAGCCATGTCGCTTATAGGAAAGTTCATTCAAGACAGACTAAATCAGGGGCTGAGTAATGCCACCATTTCCATAACGGTACAAGGTCGTGCATAAAAGAACAAAGTGCTTGGTCCCCTAAAGAATGGGAAGTTAGCACTCTTGGTACACAGGCATCAAGGGGATGATGAATATCCAGCACATGGTCATTCATTAGCACCCTGTGTCAACTTGCCCTTTGGGTACCATCAGCCACCTACATTCTGCCATGGTCAAGTGTCATGAGAGCCTCAAAGCAGTTAAGTCTTCTTTAGGACAACAGACTGAGAGAGAGGGAAACTGTCATGCTACAATCAGCAGGTCCAAAAGGCTATTGTTCTGAATACCCACCCCAGCAGATGTCCCATGTTCACCTAAGTGTGGGAGCCCCTTCACACAATCTCTTTCCATGCTGGGACAGCTGAAGAAATTAATATGTCTCCATGACGTATCTATGCAACTCTTCTAAGGAACGGGGTAGGGCTATGTAATTCTGCTGAGTGAAAATAAACAACTTGCAGAACAGTAAGTAAAATTCAACCTTAAAAAATAAAAAATGAAAAAGCACGTGTATACAATGATATATGCACGTACGTACACCTGAACTTATGGGGACACCTGGTAAGCATTAAAAACATTAGGAAAGTACACTACAAATTGTATTGACCAGCAGTCTCTAGGAAATGGCACTGGTATTGAGAAAGGAGCATTTTATCATTTTTCTAGAAATTGTACCATTTTAATTTCCTATCACACTGATGTGTGTCTCAGTTAGCTTGGGCTGCCATAACAAAATACCATAGACTGGGTGGCCTAAAGAGCAGAAATTCATTTTCTAACAGGTCTGGAGACTAGAAGCCTGAGATAAAGTCCAGCTGGGTTGGTTTCTGGGGAAAGCGCTCTTCCTGGCTTTGCAGATGGCTGCCTTCTTGTACCGCCTTCACCTGGCTTTTCTCAGGTTTGGGCACTGCCCCCCCATCCTCCCTTCCTTCTTCCTTCTTCTTCCTTCCCCCCACCCCACTCCTCTCCCCCCCACCCTCCTCTTCCTCCTTTTCCTCCTCCTTCTCCTCATTCCTCCTTTCTTGTTCCTTCTCTTTCTTTTCCCCTTCCCCCACCCCCTCCCCCTCCTCTTCTTTCTTCTTCTCCTCCTTCTTCTAAGGCTACTAGTCTTATCAGATTAGAGTCCTACCCTACCTTATGACCTCACTTAACCTGAATTATTTCCTAAAGACCCTGTCCTCAAATACAGTCAGTCAGTTGCATTAGGGTTAGGGTTTCAACATATAAAATTTGGGAGGTACACAATTCAGTCAATGTTTCTTTAATGGACATGACTAGTAGCCTGCCCAGTATTCATTTCCTTCCAAAGGGAACCTCAGTTTTGTGCAGGTATCGACCTATCCCACGTGTAGCCAGGTGCTTCAGGGAGGGCTCGTCCATCCTCCTTGCTATGAATTAGTTTAGCAATAAGGCTGAGACCCAATTCTAGCCAAAGACATGTGAGAGATAGCCTACTGGGGGATTCCAGAACAAGTCTCTTATCGCCTAAGAAAAAGCCCTAGGAAGAAACAGTCACTCCTTTTCTTAAGGATACTGTCATTCTAGATTTGAGGTCGGCACTTGTTTCAGCCATCCTGCGACCAATCTGAGTATAAAGTCAGACATGGCAGAGGCAAAGAAGGGAAAAACCTAACCCTTCATGTTGTCACTGAACCACAGTATCAACTATCCTACAGCTGACCTTCCATTCATGTGAAACAATAAGATTTCTTGTTGCTCAGATCATTATAAGTCAGAGCTTGTGCTGTGCCTAGCCAAAATCATCATAAATGATACAATGTCTAAGAAATACTTAAGATGGATCTTTTTAAAGATTTTTAAAAACCATTTTCTTTAAAAAAAATCATTTTCTTAGAAATTTACAACATATATTAGCGTACTAAAGACTGACAAATCTGTTTTCAAAATCCTATTGTATCTGAACCAGAGCTCCCCAAGTTTATTTGCTAATGGGATCCTTTTATGTTCTCTTCAGTAAGTCCTATTATCTTCAACAAAAGAAAATAATTGTTGAAAGACACCCCCAGGGCTCAGCGGGGACAGACTGAGCAATGTGGGAAAATGAAAGTCTGCACTGAAGGGACTAGCAGCAAAAATTCCCCAAGGAAGAAAGGAAATGCTTGAGGGACTTTTAAAATCTGGATGTCCGTTTTTGTTTGTTTGTTTGTGGGGTTTTTTTGCTATGCTGCCCTGCAGTTTAATTACCATCACAACTGTCTCTGGTCCCAAGTCTTCAGTAAAACCTACCATGCAGACAGACATTTATTGGTGAATGCTGGGAATAAAAAGGTACTTGATTTCCTACCAGGTTTGGAGTCAAATTTCACTTTGATCCAAAGGACATGGAATCCCCGAAAGCCAGAAGATTTTCAGACTTTGAAGGACCTGTCTATATATATAGATACGTATATTTAATTATTAAGATATATATTTATATATTTTTTTAAATTTCCTAGGCATCATTCTGGTGGGGACATTACATTTGGAACTCATCTGATGAATCTGATGGACTAAACAATGTTAAGTATGTAGTAAATACAGATTAAAACTACCAAACCCTATGAAAAATAGGCAATGCAACATGACATCACCTTCAGAGCCATCACAGAGAAAGGCATTTCTATCCATGGTGTCTCACCTGGTCCAGGATGACCACAGGCAATTTCAATTAATCAGAAATCTGAAACATCCTAGCCACGGGACATTCACCAAGGTACCCTGCAGACACCAGTTATCATTACTGTGATTTTGTAAGTATTTGTGGGATGTTACGATTAACATGTCTTTCCCTATTAGTTTAGAAAACCCTTCAGGACAGAGACCATATCTATTTCTACTCACCCTCCCATCCCCAGCGCCTTATACACAGTACTCAACTAATTGTAAACTCTTAATAAATGTGTGATAAAAGAATGAATCCATCAGTGAATAAAGCATTTAAAAACTCTCATAGATCAACTGCAGAAGTGAATCACTCATGTCTAGTGACTGCAATAAAGAATAAATATATGCCCATTATAAAATAATGTCTACAAGCAGAAGAGAACATGTCCAAGACAGTATATTTGTATCAGGTTCTGCAGAAAGACCTACATGACAAATTATGGAAATATATATCTTTCCTTATATGTGTTTGTTGCCTAAAACTTGGTAGCTTGTTTCTTTTGTGCATATTTTGATGGGGTTGGGACCATGATTAAATCACATAGCGGAGTTGGGGCGGGGGGGCTCTGGCACTGCCTTTGGGATGAAGGGCTTCCTGTTCTGTGCCCGCCTGAGTATTGGCACATCTTCCCCTCATACTAACTATCCAACCTGGGATCAGGAATTCATTCCATAAGTCACCTTGTCTCTTGAGTTATCACCAAGGTTACCATAGGTTAATTAGTTGTAAAACTGGGTAACGTTTCCGGAAGTCAGATCTATGTACACAGGGACATAGACACAGAGTGCACTGATTTCCAGAACGCTTTACTCCTAAAACCAGCATCACAGAAATCCGAAAGTCCATTAAATTTAACAATCGCCTTTTTCGGATACTGAAAGTAATGCTATCATCTGGCAGGGCACGTGGGGAATAGAAGGAAACACGCGGGAGAAAGAACCCAAGACTACAGCCAAGTAGACATTGTACGTTACACACTATTAACACGGATCACTCTTTTTTTTGAAAATGCCGCAGCGCAGACGCAGACAGTTTGACAAATGAGTAGGATCATGGAGAACACGGAGGAAGATGATTAAGGGAGTGGAATAATTGATATATGAGGAGAGAGGGTTTTGAAAAATCTAATTATGAAGCAACCCAAATGATGAGTTTGCTGAGAAAGTGCAGACATGCTTCTGTGCTTGGCACTTAGAAGCAAACCCCCAGTGCAGGTTAGGAACCAAAGGACTTGTTCCAACAGGATGTGAGGAGGAGTAAAAGGAAGAAATAAAAAATGGGAATGTCAAGACCCAATGTCAGGACAAAAGTCCTCACAGGGGAATGTGTTACTCTGTAAAGATCTTCCCCCAAGGCTGTCTCCTCTCCAGACGGAGGATTGTGAACATACCCCAGTTTCTCTCTGTGATGTCCCTCCCTTAGCCTGCTGGGGGAGCCAGAAGGGTCCTGTCATTTCCAATTAGTGTGACTGTTTAATGCAAACGGTGATGTGTTTATGATGTGGATGGTTAGAAGAAATATAGAAAATATTCCTAAATTAATAGATCTTGAACAACCTTCAAACTCTGGCTAAGATGTTGACTCACCCTGAGGGGGAACTCCAGGCTGTTCGCATGTTGGATTTCTCCACGATCTGAAAAAGCACAGCCCCTCATTCTGATGTCCAACTACCTCTCCGTGTGGTCAAGGCTTTCCAGCACCCAAGATGAGACTCTAGGAGCCAGCCCCTGCTCTGGGCCTGCATGCAAGTCTTGAGCACCTCAGGTTTACCATTAAGCAAGAATTACTCAGAATGAAAAGCTGGCTCCATCTCAAGAGAACTATGGAGTCAGGATCAGAAAGAGCCATGAGTAGCCAAATGACACTTTCTAATCTGAAATAAATGGTCACATGGCTCTGTTGAATCGCTCTGAACTCCAGTGGAATGAAGCAATCTTCACCTAATGCATCACTGTCCCATTCCTATGATGGTACTCCTTGGCCTCTGTTGCTAAGCTTACACTCTGCCAAATCCACTAGTCCTTTATCTGGTCGCCTCCTCTGTTGGAAAAGGAATGCTTTGGGGAAACTGGGCAATAGTAAGGGACCAATTCACCTGCCTCTCAATGACATCTCTATACAGAGCCAGGGACAGTAGTCCCATCTGGGCCCAAAGTGGTTCCCAAAATGTCCTTAGACAGCCATCACAGTAGCTGGTGTGATCAAATTTACAAATAAATCAAGGTGATGTTATATATATGTGCTCATAATTATTTATCTTTCACAAAAGCCAAATGAGGTTTTTTAAAAGAATTTTAAAGTATCTTTTAGCAAAAGAAAATGTGACTTGCTCAATTGGCATTGATGTAATAATAATAATAATAGTAATAAAAGCAACAACAAATTATTATTACTAGAAGAGCCTCAATGAGAATAAATCAACTCCATGATTTCAAGGAGGCAAGTTCTATTAAGATTGTGTCCTTTTAACTTTCCATATAATGATAATTTATGCATTTAATAATCTTAATTGTCAGAAACTTTTCCATATTTTTAACCTAAATCCTGAATGCTATAGATAGGCTCTTATTCGTCTTGAACTACCTGTGGAGATTGTTTTCCTTAGAGCCTTCATTTTCTATAAAATTTTCTTCATCCTTCCCAGAAGGCCCAAATTTCATTAGATTTTTGGAGGACACAGAATGTAAGTTTAACCCTTGCAATAGCCTCATTGTAGTCTATTTGGCACCTCAAATAAATTCTTTAGAAGAAATTTATGCTCTTTCCCTTCCTTTTTCATGGTCATTTTATAATGGAATGAGCCATATGGATTTAAGTACATCACAGAATCGTTCTTTGGCAAGGGCAGTTTGCCTGAAAGACAAAGTTAAATCTATTTAATGGAATATTTTGGAAAAGAGACAAAGAAAAGTCCTGTTGGGCCAAGATTTTGTTTTGGGCACATTTGGGGGACAAAGTTATTTTGTAGGAACTGTTTTTATTTTTCTTATTCTTTCCTTAATGTGGTTGCATAATTCATGTTCATGTTAAGTGTTATTAAAATAAAGGTAACTATTTTAAATTTGAAAAAAAAAAAAAAAAGAAAAAAGAAAATGTGAAAAAAATTAAGTATAAAACAAATCTATTTTTGGTATTTATCATGCCTGCTGTCCACAGAGAGGTGTGTTTTTTTACAAAGGTGGGACCAAAAACAAAAAAGGAACTCCCCGCCCTTCCCAAAGCCAAGGCCAAAGCAAGGGCTTTGAACGCCAAGAAAGTGGTGCAGAAAGGCATCCACGGCCAGAGAAAAAAGGTCTGCAGGTCACCTGCCTTCCAACAGCCCAAGACACTACAGCTCTAATGGCAGCTCAAATATCCCTGGAAGAGCACCCCCAGGAGAACCAAGTCTGACCACCATGCCATCATCAAGTCCCCCAGCCACCAAGTCACATCTCTTTCTCCAATATTATTTTCTAACTGGTGTTTTTTAGTAAATGGGAAAGTAGTCAATATTCATGTATTCATCTCATTGCTCAAAACATCACCAAAGTTCTTATTCCTCTTCCTAGCATATCCAGTAAACATTCATACTCTGGGTTTTCCAGGTAGCAATCATGTCACCTGCAAATGATTCTTGTCTCCTGATTTTCAATAATTTTTAACTCTTTTATTTCTTTCTTTCTTATTTCTTCTTTATTCTTTTTCATTTTCTTGACTTTTATTTGATCAATTAAAATTTTGTTTTCATTTTTTGTTTGTATGTGTCCTTCTCATTTTGTTTGAGGGAGGGACAGGGAGTTGAACAGAGAAGTCACCTAATGATTTTTTTCTATTTCCCTTTTTTCTATGTTCTTCCCAAAGGTATTTGCAGTTATAAATGATAGAAATACAAGTGCATGGCTATAAATTCTGATAAAATTAAAAGACTCATGTGGAAAACAGCAATACACTGCCATACTTCTCCCTACATTTAAGGCTTGCTCCACAGTAGCAAACTCTTCAAATATTTTTGCTGTTTATTCTAGTGTTTGCCACCAAGCTTGCAAATACGATAATAATGCTACTTATCGACCTTAAGTTTAGACAATGCCTACAGACAGCTATTTTGATAGATGGCTCGGACTGGCCTCCCAAAAGTCATAGATAACCTCTTTGCCTTCCCCAACAATGGAGGAAAACTAAAATACCTTTCTAGACTCCCTTGAAGTTAGATGTGGTCATATGATACATTTTTGGCCAATGTGGTATAGGCAGATATCCCTGGGAGAGCTTAATTCATCTTAAATAAAAAGACAAACTCTCACCAGTGGAAAGCAATATGCCCCATGTCCTCATCCATCTTCCTTCCCAGTACATGAAAGCACCATAACCACACACTGAACACAGTGGAGCAGAAAAGGCTGAAAAGAGTCTGATTCCTGATAACATGTGGTGGTCATTCTGCCAGTCCCAAGATGCCTGACCCAGGATTTCTGAGGCCGCTATGGTAGGATTTTCATCACTCACAACTGCTGTGTTCTTTTTACTCTATACTTCAGGAACACCAACTACTCTTAGTTAAAAAAATCACCTCTTCCCTTTGTATCTATTATTGTCATTCTAATTACATTAATCTCTTTGATCTTTTTTCTGCATTCAGGGTTATCATTCCAAGCCTTTGCTCTAAGTCATGAATTCATTTTTCTGCTGTTTCCTTTCCATTCCTATTCTGCTCATTTCATTTAAAAAAGAATTTGTACTCATTTTTTTCTTCCTCCGCAATATTCTTTTCCAGCTCATTCTATTGTTTTATCAACTTTGAGCTCTTGAATCATTGAATTCATATTCTCTTTAAATTCTTCTATGCTGCAAAGCAGCTATTAGAAATTTTCGCTTGCCTCTTAGGTCATGTTTTCTTGAGCTTAGATTCCTCTGGATTCTTTTTTTTTTTTTTTAATTTTATTTTATTATATTATGTTAATCACCATACAGTACATCCCCAGATTCTGATGTAAAGTTTGATGCTTCATTAGTTGCGTATAACACCCAGTGCACCATGCAATACGTGCCCTCCTTACTACCCATCACCAGCCTATCCCATTCCCCCACCCCCTCCCCTCTGAAGTCTTCAGTTTGTTTCTCATAGTCCATAGTCTCTCATGTTTCATTCCCCCTTCTGATTACCCCCCTTTTCTTTATCCCTTTCTTCCCCTACCGATCATCCTAGTTCTTATGTTCCATAGATGAGAGAAATCATATGATAATTGTCTTTCTCTGCTTGACTTATTTCACTTAGCATTATCTCCTCCAGTGCCGTCCATGTTGCAGCAAATGTTGAGAATTCGTTCTTTCTGAGAGCTGAGTAATATTCCAGTATATATGGACCACAGCTTCTTAATCCAGTCATCTGTTGAAGGGCATCTCAGCTCCTTCCATGATTTGGCTATTGTCTTCTTGCTTCTTTTAGATGGTGTTCCCATGCTATTACTTTCCACATTGACTAGAACAGTCCTTTTTTGTATATTTGCTTTATATAGATGTGGATGAATTCTCCATTAGTCCATTCCCACATTATCTGATATCTGATTAGAATCCCTTCAGAATTTCAGTTGGAGGACAGACTATTGCAAGTTATATTGGTTTTTATAGGTCTGAGTAAGTTATATCTGCTTTCATGCATCCTATGGGAAGAGGGGGTGGACATCCAGGTGAGGCTGGAGCTGGTTGTAATATATTTATCTAGGTAGAATCACCAACTTTTTTAGAAAACCAAACCCATACCAAATAATCAAAATCATAATAATATAATACACAATAATTATACACACGTGTTATTACTTTAATATAAAAATATGAAGAGATGTTCATTTGAAATCATAATTATTCTACATTTACACAATGCAAATATTTAAATAAAAGTAAGACTTAAAATGGCAATTATTAGTAATTAATGGTAGGTCTAAACAAATAACATGTAAGGAAAGTATAATAATATTTTTATAATATTTCTTTCTGCCTTTTGACAGGGTAATTATTTAAATCTTTTAAAACTCTATTTTATGTTAGTTATCCTATGTTAATATATATTCTTAAGATACATGAATATTTTTAAAGAGAACATATATATAATAGGACTAATGAAATATATTATCCACATTCAATAAAAATAATAATAAAATGTTTCTTTTGGCCCCATGATACAACAGAATAGCTGTAATCCTTCTAAATCCTTCTCTAATAATATTTTTCTGAACTGCCTGCAGCCTTTAGAACATCCTTCTTTTCTTTTACGTAGTGATGAAACTGACTACAGTCCAGTATGCCATTCATTTTGTCTTGTAGCTCTGCTTTCATCAAACCCACATTACACTGGTTTCTGGTTTTGATGACGTCAAGCTAAATACCATCTCCACAAAAGCAAGTGAGCATGGAGTACTTAAGATTTTATTCATTAGCAACACCATGTTTTTAGACTTGTAGGAATTTATTTCCAGTTCTAGAAAAATGTCCATCCATGGGGTGCCTGGATAGCTCAGTCTGTTAAGCATCCAACTCTTGGTTTTGGTTCAGGTCATGATCTCATGGGTCCTGAGATCAAGCCCTGCCTCAGGCTCTGCATACTGCTTGAAGATTCTCTCCCTTTGCCCCTCTGCACACTTGCTCTCTCTCTCTCTCTCTCTAAAATAAATAAATAAATAAAAATTTTTTAATTGCCCATCCACATCGTATCTACTGGCTTGTTGTGGCAGAACAGTTGTCTCTCCATCAGGTCTTTGCATCTTTAAATTCATCAAATAGATTCCCACCTGTAAAATGTCCATAATTTTGAAATACTGCCAAGTTAAAACTCTCTCAGGGAAAATACAGAAGAATTTTGAAGTTGTGAAATTAAAAGTGAAGTCCAAATAAGTCACAGTTTTTCTAAAGAAATTGAGAAAGTCCTGTTTAATTTGGCTGCCCTTTCTGCTGACTTTTTTTTTTGAATTCTGAAGCAATCTTATTTCTAAAAGAAATGTGTCTCTTGTTTTTTCCATAAGTATTTGTCACAACCTAAAACAATTCAAGTGCAGTCAATTCATCCTTTCCTAAGCTCCTTAATATCTCTTCTAAGATCGCCAAACCGCTTTGGAGAAACAGCATATAAATCTGTTTTCAAGTAATCCTTTTCTCCGTTTTCATCCTGAAGGTATTTCCAAATTAGAGAAGAAGATACTTCTTATCTAACATTTGAAAATATTTTATAGCTGGCTGACATTTTAAAACCTTTTTCATAGCCAACAACAATGTGTCAAGATGTGCCATCCTATAGGACGCTATCTCATCTCTATAAAGTCAAAAATTTTATTAATTGCTTCTGCAGTTTTGAGTGGGAAGGCCAACAGATCAATTACCAAATTTCCCCTTTTGTTCAACCAGAGTATTTTAAAAGCAACATTGGAATCAGAAAATGCAACCTTACCCAGTTTCACAGAACATTCAAGAAAATAATACAATGATGTGTATTTATTCGTACAGTATACTCAAGCCAATTCAGAGGCCACTATTTTCAACTAAGCATTAGTGTCTTTTGGGCGATGAAAAACCTTTACGTTTTAGAAGTACCTGATCGTCTCATTTCAGGCTTATGAGTGATTTCTCATCCCCTTCTCCAGCACGCACAATCCCAAATTCTTTTCTGCATATTGTGCAGTATGCTCGGTTTTGGTTATTTACCTCCCTAATCCAATCGTATGCGTCCTTCTGTCATTACATTTACACAATCATTTAGCTTTCTTTTTCTTTCTTTCTTTTTTTTTTTAAGAGAGGAAGGGGACAGGGGTAGAAGCAGAGAGAGAATCATAAGCAGGCTCCACCCAGCATGAAGCCCCACATGAGGCTGGATCTCAGAACAATGAGATCATGGCCTGAGATAAAATCAAGAGTCCGACATTTAACCAACTGAGTCACCCAGGCACCCCTAGCTTTCTTTTTCAATAATATCTGGCCATGCTGGCATTAGCATCAATGCTCAGAAGCAACAATGGTGACCACAGAAGGTATCCATTTATCCATTTATCCGTCTATGCCATATCCACTTGACATTAAAGACACTATTACGTTCAGCCGCTATTTGGGGGTTGCCATTGGAGTTTTTCACTTTCCCTTCAATTTTCCACACCCACCACCAGAAATTAAGACCTTTCACATCTCATGGAGGGGTTTCCCAGAACACAAAGCAATGTAAAACAGGGACCGTCACAGTCAAACTAGGATGGATGGTCACTCTTTCTTTTGGAATTTGTTAAAATCTGGTGACAGGAGCATCTGGGTGGCTCAGCCAGTTGGGCGTCTGACTCTTGGTTTCAGATGGGGTCATGATCTTGGGGACATGGGATCGAGCCCACAGTGGGCTCCATGCTCAGCATGGAGTCTGCTTGAGATTCTCCCTCTCTCTTTTCCTCTACCCCTTCCCTTGCTCATACTCTCTCTCCCTCCCTCTCTCTCTCTCTAAAATAAATAAAATCTTTAAAAAAAAAATCTGGTGACAGTTCATTTCACATGGGTAAGAGCATATAGTAACACACACTGTAAGAATTTTGAGCTTCTAATCATTCCTTGGATAGAGGATGAAACCAACAGAAATCATGAACTCTAGGAATTTATTTTCCCCACTCCATCTACTTCCCCCTAGCAGCCATTTATAATGACTTCCCAGCAGGGAAAGAAAAATACTTGGTAAAACTGGTGAGTTTGAGGTTGAAAGAGTTATTGTTCTGTAAGGTTAAAGGGAAACTTCCTCTAGGGATCCTCAGAGAATCTTGCCTTATGTATTTCCCTAATATGGTAGGCAACTGTTGCTTTTTTGCCCAATGTCTACTTTTCTTTTTCATGGAAACAATGCCTTGATTGTACACCGAAATAAAGGTAGGGTGGAGTCCATCACTGAATACTGTGCACACATTTAAAAAGGTTGGCAAGATCAACACCAAGATGGCAAACAACCCAATTAAAGAATAGGTAAAGGACTTGAGTAGACCTCTCTCCAAAGAAGATATATAAATGGTCAATAAGCACATGAAAAGATACTTATGTCATCCATCATTAGGGAAATGCAAATAAAAATCACAAAGACATACCACTTCATCCAGAAGAAGATGGCTATCATAATAATTTTTAAAAGTGAAATTTGGGAACCTTCATATATTACTCGTGGGAATATAAAATGCCCCTGTGGAAAAGAGTTTAGTGGCTCTTTAAAAAGTTAAACATGGAATTATTTTATAATCTAGCAATTCCACTGCTAGGTAGATACTCAAAAGAACTGAAGACAGGTACTCAAATAAATACATATACACATGTGTTCACAGCAGCACTATTCACAATAGCCAAAAGGTAAAAATAACCCAAATATCCATCAACTGATGAAAGGATACACAAAATGCGCTATATTCATACAACGGAATATTATTTGTCCATAAAAAGGAATGAAGTACTGATACATGAACCTTTAAAACATTTTGTTTAGTAAAAAAAGACACAAAAGGTCACATATTATATGATTCCATTTATACGAAACACCAAGAATAAGTAAATCCCTAGTGACAGAAAGCAGATTAGTGGTGGCCAGGGACTGGGGCTGGGGCAGGGGGAGGTAGGACAAAATGGATAGTAATTGCTTCATGGGTGTGGGGTTTCCTTTTGGTGTGAAGAAAATGTTTTAGAACAATATATAGGTGGTAGTTACAAAACATTGTGAATGACTAAATTCCAATGAATCCTAATCTTTAAAATGGTTAATTTTATGTTCTATGTATTTTAACTCTTAAAAAACAAAAAAAGGAAAAAGGATGGCAAGAAATGTTTATGACCTAACGCAGAAAGCATTCAGAATGTATCTATTATTAAATAAAAAGTGTAACAGAAGAGCAACTGTTTTTGTAAAAACAATAAGTCATGATATATATTACAAATATATGCATGTTAATGTACATGGAAAATGATTCAAAAGGATTTGCATGGAATTGTTCAAAGAAGTCATCTCTGGAGAGTAAAATTACAGGAGATATTTATTAAATACTACTTTTTGAAAGAAAATTGGAAACTTGTAACAGACTTCTAAAAAATAATTACTGACCGCCTCACATAGAAAAATGAGTAAATTAACATAAATTTACATATTGCCAATCCATCCTAGTTCTCTATTTCTGTGGTGTATGATTTTAAAATTTTGCCACTATAGGGCGCCTGGGTGGCACAGCGGTTAAGCGGCTGCCTTCAGCTCAGGGCGTGATCCCGGCATGTGGGATCGAGCCCCGCATCAGGCTCCTCTGCTGGGAGCCTGCTTCTTCCTCTCCCACTCCCCCTGCTTGTGTTCCCTCTCTCGCTGGCTGTCTCTATCTCTGTCGAATAAATAAATAAAATCTTTTAAAAAAATAAATAAAATAAAATTTTGCCACTAATTTTTTAATATTTTATCTCCACTTATCCTTTACCTGCCTTCATTTTGGCATCTCTCCTCCCACATTAGTGGGTGAAGGTAATTTTGCTAAGAATGGAGGTGGTAAGGGGAGCCCCTGTCTCCTTTCCTCAGCCTGGACCCTTCTGGACTAGATGTACTAGAAACACCTTGAAGCTTCTAGCAATGGATGACACCCTTACTTCATTTCCAGTCCTGATGCAACCTTTCCCCTTAATCGTCTACTTCTTTATCATGTCAATAATGATTCTGGAGCAGCAGGATTACACAGCCTGGCTCCAACTGCTATGTTGCCAAAAAACCCAGCATCATGAACAACTCCTCTTTAAAGGAAGGAATGCTTGAAGTCACACAGTGAGGAAGCAATCTGAAACAAAGTAGCTCTTTGAACAAACGCTTATGGGAGATGGTGAATCCAAACGGCAATGCAGACAGCTGCATTGTAAACCAAGGGATAGGGCTGGATACACCTTGGGAGCGGTGCACTTGAACAGTAACAGGTTTAGTCACCTGTCCTGCCTCTAACCTTGTTAGTTTTAGAGAAGGACTTGGGAGAGACTAAACATGGACAGTGACAGGTACCATTTTTTATCAAGGCTTGTTATGTCTCAACCGATGTCCCTTACATGCATTATCCCACTTAAATCTCTCACCAACTGCATGGACTAAAAGCACTATCCTACCCATTCTTAAAGTTTAAAAACTGAGACTCAACAAAGTTATGAAACTTGCTTAAGGTCACTGAAAGAAGGGGAGCCAACTCTTGAATCCAAATCCATGACTATTGACCCAGTATTATTTTCAATAGTTTGGAGGGCTTTTCGAATATATGTTCTCTCAAGTCCTGGAGCCCTGGGGAATGTGATGGGGAAGAGAAGTTTAGGGCTTAAAATAAAGGCAGAACTCTAGATTTGCAATCACTTCCAATGGGCTGCTCTTATCTGGGCTGTATTGTGAAGCCCCATGTGAGAATTTATTTGGAAAGTGGGACAGGGAACTTCCACTTAAAAAAAAAAAAGAAATATTTTGTAAAGAAGTCAGACTTTTAAAATAGAAAACAATGTATTTCCTTCCCCCATATCCTTTCTTATCATCAATCTTATGTAGGACTTTGTTAACTGATCTGTCTACGCGCGTGTGTGTTGGTTTTCACTGGGATATGTGAGTGAACAGCAGTTTGGATGTTTTGGCTTACAACCAAAACGGCAGATGCAGATCTAAGTTCTTAAGCTTTACGTGATATAGCCTTAGTATCAATAATAGACTGGGGATCCTCAATACAGATGCAAATAAGCATAGCCTGGGGTTCAGTGAACTGAAAAGCCAATATGAACTGTCTGATGAGAAAAAAATTGGAATTTCAAGTCAGATACTCTAACTTGAATCTTCATTCTGGTATGACATATTGCCAAACAGCTCTGAGACTCTGTTTCCTCTTTTGTCAAACGGGGGCATAAAAGCCAACTTCACAGTGATTCTGTGGAAGTTCAATAAGATAATGTACATCAAAACGTCCAGCGCATCTTAGGTTCCCAGTTAATGTTCCATTTTTATTAATGTAGATGAATCAAATTCTTGAAAGCCTGTGGTCATGGTACCCTCTGGTAGATTTACTTAGGAGAGATCTTTGCGGAGGCCACAGGGTACCACATCAGACTGGCTCTTAAGGTTAAAATGCCATTCCCACGGCAAACATTTTGACAGGTCCAAGCAGGTTTGTTGTCAAATTGAGCCCCACACTCGACATGGTGGGCTACGAGGCCTGAAGCACCACGCAAAACAGAACGATCTTTACGCTGTCATTAATTTCCCCATATTTCCTTTTACTGATCATGATGAGAGGTTGAGATTAATGTTGCAACGCATGATATTTTCAAACCCGTCTTGAGGCATGTCAACCATACCAGCTTCTGAGTAAATTCAATCATCCAAGGCCTGGACCCCCATAAACCAGTTCTAGCCATGAAGTCCCACTCTCTAGGAACTCCTTCTAGGGTAATTTTCAGGGACAGAAGCTGAACCTTAGAGAAAAATATTTTTTACTTTAGAAACCTCCCCTTTTAAGAAACCAGAAATTATTTTAGAACTCCCTTTTTAAGTTGTTTTCCCTTTTGAAACAAACAAACAAAAAAAAGAATATGTATAAAATTCCACGGAAAATCAAAAGCCATTCAACAGGTGGCTTCCAAAATACACTGTTACTTCTGCTTTGAACAAAAGAATCATATTGACCCAATGACTAATGGTTCAATGAACTCATTTCAGCCTTCACCAGCAGCTCTGATCAGAAAATAATACTAATAGGATATTACTTGGGGTGAATCTTTATCCCTATCACAAACAAAATTCAGAAAAGCAATATGTGGGTTCCCCAAACAACATAAGAAAATAAAATTGTGAGTTTCTTTAAAATCTGTATTCTTTGAGTGTCTTGGAAATAACATCTCTATAAAATGAAGCCTTCTCATTATATATAACATTTTATATATTCCTAATATCTTAAGAAATGTATGCCAGCTTGTGGATGAGGTGACCTGGAGCTGAGTTACCCATGGCCACCAAGAGATGGCAGTGGGCTATCCATGCGCTGGAGGTTAGTGGGTCCCTGCCACTTGGAACTACCTTTCCTGTTCCCCCGTCATGGATTCTTGATCTTGTTTCAGAAACATTTCTTTCCTCCGTTGCTATTGCCTGATCATTCCCCACTCTCCCTCTTACCCATTATTATTATAACACTGCCACTGCATTATTTAACTCCATAAGAGCATCGTGTAATTGGCAGACCTTGATATTAACTCTGAAAAGCATGTTGGGGGATTTATTTGGCCTGAAGCAGGCCACATAAAATAAGATTTTATTATATGTGATGATGATTACTATGATTAGGGTGGGCCATTTTCAAAGACAAATTATTTCAGCCTCAAGGAAACCAAGGCCTGAGGCTGCCTCTTTCCTTTTCAGAGCCCTCTGGCCCTAGTAAAACTGTCCCCTGTACATGTTTTATTTATTTATTCTAGTTATTTAATCCTTTCTGCTTTTAAATATTGAGGGAAAGGCAGTCACCACGCTGCAGCGCGGTGTGGTGGAAACAGACTGGATACTCACACCAGGAGAACGGAAATCGTATCTAACCTCTTCTACCCACCACCTGTGTAAATTACAGGAAATCACCTATTTTTGACTCAGCGTATTTATCAAGTGAGGGTATGGGAATGAGTGCTCTCTACCTTCCCACCCACATAAAACATTTAAAGACTCTGTGGAAATTCAAAACTTTTTGCTAGTTCATGGGGTCTAAAATGGTTTTACCCTTTAAAAAGTATTGCAGAAATATATGTTTTATTTAAATTCAATTAGCCAACATATAGTACATCTCCAGTTTTTGATGTAGTGTTCAATGATTGATCAGCTGCATTCAACACCCAGTGCTCACCACATTATGTGCCGTCCTTAATGCCCATCACCCAGAGAGCCCATCCCTCCGCCTACCTCCCCCTTCACCAACCCTCAGTTTGTTTCCCAGAGTGAAAAGCCTCTCATGGTTTGTCTCCCTCTCTGATTTCTACCCATTCAGTTTTGCCTCTCTTCCCCTACGATCCTCTGTGTATTCCTTATCGTCCACATATGAGTGAAACCATGTGATAACTGTCTTTCTCTGATTTACTTCACTTACCGTAATACCCTACAAATCTATCCATGTCTGTGTAAATGGTAGGTATTCATCCTTTCTGATGGCTGAGTAATATTCCTTTGCATATATGAACCAACAGTACATTAAAAGGATTATTCACCACAACCAGGTAGGATTTATTCCTGGGATGCAAGGGTGGTTCAACATTCACAAATCAATCAATGTGATAGAGCACATTAATAAAAGAAAAGACAAGAACCGTAATACGATCTCCTCAATTGATTCAGAAAAAGCATTTGACAAAATACAGCATCCTTTCTTGACTAAAACTCTTCAAAATACAGGGATAGAGGGAACATTCCCTAATATCATAAAAGCCATCTATGAAATGCCCACAGAGAATATCATCCTCAATGGGGAAAAAGTGAGAGCTTTCCCCTTAAGGTCAGGAACATGACAAGGATGCCCACTCTCGCCACTATTGTTCACATAGTACTAGAAGTCCTAGCATCAGCTATCAGACAACAAAAAGAAATAAAAGGCATTCAAATTGGCAAAGAAGAAGTCAAACTCTCTCTTTTCGCAGATGACATGATACTTCAAGTGGAAAACCCAAA
Organism: Ailuropoda melanoleuca; assembly: GCF_002007445.2. Classification (NCBI taxonomy): domain Eukaryota; kingdom Metazoa; phylum Chordata; class Mammalia; order Carnivora; family Ursidae; genus Ailuropoda; species Ailuropoda melanoleuca. The sequence goes on from NC_048226.1 coordinate 8,897,941, forward strand.
AGACTCTACCCCAAAATTGCTAGAATTCATGCAGCAATTCAGCAACATGGCAAGATACTAAAGCAATGCACAGAAATCAGTGACATTTCTGTACACTAACAATGTAACTAAAGATAGAAATATTTAAACTGCAAAAAATGTTAGCAGTGCTGAGAAACAGGAATGAGACAATCTCAAAGTGCACCAGAAGACCACAGACAGGGACACTAGCAACTCTTGGAGAACACGCCCATCGAGGAGAAATGAGAACTCACTGTGAAAGCAACATGCAAATCTTTCGGACAAGCTCAAGTGTGGTCATCTTCTTAGCACGCCTGCATTTGCGAAGCCCCCAAGGTCAGCCCTTGACCACACACTGCAGGGTGAGCCGTGATGGTGCACACCATCTCAGCAATACTGAAATAAAAAAGCAAAATCTCTTGCTATGGCCATGACCCTATTCCACTACAATGTTTCTTCAGGTTGCCAGATTTTGAAACTGGCAAAATAGTAAACTGCTAGGGTTTCTTTTTCTTTTCTCTCTTTTTCTTTCCCTTAATCTGACCCTAAAGATCTTGCTATGGAATATTTCACCAGAAACCTATACCAAACTCCAACATAATCCAGCTCAACTGTTACTGATTACAAACCAATATGGGAGAGAACACACCTGTCTCTGTGAAGCTGAACTAGCAAAGAAAACTTCTTCAAAAGGAGAAGGTAATCAGTTTTCTTAATACTCAAATGTTACCCCCGACCCATGGTGCACAGTAAATATGATCAGAAAAGGGAAATGAATTCTAAAATACCTCTATCTGTTCTTAAGAATCTTCTAGATGGCATCCGTGCCTGTAACCGTAGAGCAAACTGTCATAAAGTGTAAGTCTAAGAATGTAAAGAATTGAATATATATGTGAAATACAGGATTATAAATTTGAAACTTGGGGCACCTGGGTGGCTCAATCAGTTAGGCATCTGCCTTCGGCTCAGGTCATGGTCCCAGGGTCCTGGGATCTAGCCCTGCGTCGGGCTTCCAGCTCCACAGAGAGCCTGCTTCTCGCTTTCCCTCTGCCTGCCATTCCCCCTGCTTGTGCTATGTCTCTCTCTATATATATCAAATGAATAAATAGAATCTTTAAAAAAAATAACAGATTTGAAATTTTGTTGGAAACTGTGAATAGTAGACAGCATACAGCAATTGAATTATTCAAGTTGAGAATAAAGAATTTCCCTAGAATGCAAAAACAAAAAACAAAACAAAAACAAACACAAACTAAGAGGAGAATGGGAAGGGGAGGAGAGAGGAAGCCAGAGTGAAAGAGAAGAAAAGCTGTAGAAAAAAGATCCTAGATTGGTTCCTCTTTCCTATTACCACTCATCTCAAAATTCACCTATATTAATATCTAACTACTTGTTCACTCACCCAAACCATTCTGTTTCGTGCTTCTCTGCATTTCCTAATGCTTTCCTCTGTGCCCAGAAAACCAACCTCTGTTTTGTTCCCTCCATTCCCCATCCCTGATTACAGGTAGGCTGAATCCTCCTCCCGGGTCAAAACTCCTCCTTTCCTTTGTGAATGAATGGAGTAAGTGACCAACCTAATGATCAATGACGGTGTTATTAGTTTCAATGCATGTACCTATAGCTGAGCGATCAAATAAAATATTTGGTGGACTAGACATTACTACAACTCTTTTCATTTAGCGTTAATTTTCATAATTATAAAAGTAATGCCTAGTAATTACAGAAAGCATTTCAAAGTTAATTTACAGTCCCAAGATAATAACTAGTTATTGGTGTTCTTTAAATATTTTACTGTACATATTTTCCATGTAAAGAGAACATGTTTTGTGGAGATTTTTTGACCGATATATTGAGCTATAACTAGCATACAATAAATTATACACATATAAAGGCTACAATTTGAAAAGATTTTACATATGTAGATACCTTTGAAATATCACTACCATCAAGATAACAGTCATAACCCCCAAAAGTTTCCTCATGCTTCTTGGTAATCCCTCCCTCCCACCTTTCCTTTATCCCCAACCCTTGTCTCCCTAGAGCCACTCATCTGCTTTCTATTACTATAGCTTATTCTGCATTTGCTAGAATTTGATATAAACGGAATCATGTAGCATACATTTTTTTTAAAATTTGGCTTCTTTCACTCGGTATAATTATTTTGAGATTTATTCATGTTATAGCATATACCAAGAGTTCGTTCCTTGGGGCGCCTGGGTGGTTCAGTCGGTTAATCATCTGACTCTTGGTTTCAGCTTAGGTCACCATCTCAGGGTTGTGAGATCAAGCCCCGTATCGGGCTCCATGCTAAGCATGTAATCTACCTGAGACTCTCTCTTTCCTCTCCCTCTGCCCCTCCCCTGCTGGTGCTGGCTATAAATCAATCAATTAATCAATCTTTTTTTTTAAAGAGTTCATTCCTTTTATTGCTGAGTAATACTCCATTGTAAGGAAATATCACAGTTTCTCTACTCACCAGGTGTTGAAATTATTATTGTTTCTAGGTTTTGGCTACTATACATCTTTGTAAAGATATATGCTATCATTGCTGTTGGGTAAATACCCAGAAAAAGAGTAGACCTATTTTTAGATGTTATGTTCAATTTTTGGAAACTGCCTGTTTTCCCAAGGGGTTACACCATTTTTGTACTTCCACCAATAGAATGTGTGAGTTCTATTTCTTCCACACCTTTGCCAACCCTTGTGATCATCAATCTTCTTGATTTTAACCATTATACATTGGCGTATAGTGGAATCATATTGTGGTTTTAATATGTATTTCCCTAATGAATTTTAATGTTGCTCATGTTTTATATGTACATAAGTGCCTGTATATCTTCTTTGGTGACATATCTATTCAAACCGTTTTTTACTGTTTTAATTCCAGTTACTTAACATAAAGTGTGATGTTAGTTTCAGGAGTCCAATATAGTGATTCAACACTTCTCTACAACAAATGGACAACTGCTTTCCTTAATCCCCATCACCTATTTCCCCCACCCCCACGCCCCTCCCCTCTGGTCACCATCAGTTTGTTCTCTATAGTTAAGACTCTCTTTCTTAGTCTCTCTCTCTCTTTCCCTTTGCTCATTTGTTTTTTTCTTAAATTCCTTGTATAATTGAAATCATATGGTATTTGTCTTTCTGACTTATTTCAATTCGCATTATAACTCTAGTTTCATCTATGTCATTGCAAAGGACAAGATTTCTTTCTTTTTTTATGGCTGAATAACATTCCATTGTGTCTGTGTCCGTGTGTGTGTATATCATGTCTTCTTTATCCATCTATCGATAGACACTTGGGCTGCTTCCATAATTTGGCTACTGTAAATAATTCTGCAATAAACATAGGGGTGCATGTTTCCCTTTAAATTAGTGTTTTTGTATTCTTTGGGCAAATAACCCAGTAGTGTGATTGCTGGATCATAAGGTAGGTCTATTTTTAACTTTTTGAAGAACCTCCATACTGTTTTCCACAGTGGCTGTGCCAGTCTGCATTCCCACCAACAGTGCAAGAGGCTTTCCCTTTCTCTGCAACCTTGCCAACACTTATTTTTTTGTTGTTGATTTTAGCCATTATGACAGGTGTGAGGTGGTATCTCATTGTAAGTTTGATTTACATTTTACTGATGATGAGTGATGTTGAGCGTCTTTTCATGTGCGTGTTGGCCATCTGCATGTCTTCTTCGGAGAAATGTCTATTCATGTCTTCTGCCCATTTTTTAATTGGATTATTTGTTTTGGGGGTGTTGAGATGTATCAGTTCTTTATATATTTTGGATATTAACCCTTTATCAGATGTGTCATGTGCAAATATCTTCTCCCACTCAGTGGGTAGCCTTTTAGTTTTGTTGATTGTTTCCTTTTCTGTGCAGAAGCCTTTAATTTTGATGAAGGCCCATTAGTTTATTTTTTCTTTTGTTTCCCTTGCCTCAGAGACATAACCAGAAAGAAGTTGCACTCGCTGATGTCGAAGAAGTTATTGCCTGTGTTCTCTTCCAGGATTTTTATGGTCTCAGGTCTCACATTTAGGTCTTTAAACCATCTTGAATTTATTTTTGTCTACGGTGTAAGGAAGTGGTCCAGTTTCATTCTTTTGCATGTAGCTGTCCAGTTTTCCCAACAACATTTGTTGAAGAGACTCTTTTTCCCATTGAATATTCTTTCCTGCTCTGGTGAAGATTAATTGACCATATAGTTGTGGGTTTACTTCTGGGCTTTCTATTCGATTCTGTTCCATTGATCTATGTGTCTATTTTTGTGCCAGTAACACACTGTTTTTATTACTATAGTTTAGTAATACAACCCGAAGTTCAGAACTGTGATGCCTCCAACTTTGCTTTTCTTTTACAAAATTTCTTTGACTATTCAAGGTCTTTTGTGGTTCTATACAAATTTTAGGATTGTTTGCTCTAACTCTGTGAACAAGGGTGTTGGTATTTTGGTAGGGATTGTATTAAATATGTAGATTGCTTTAGGTGGTATGGACATTTTGGCAATATTTGTTCTTTCAATCCATGAGCGTGGACTGTCTTTACGTTTCTTTGTGTCATCTTCAATTTCTTTCATCAGTGTTTTATAGTTTTCAGAGTACAGGTCTTTCACCTCTTTGGTTAGGTTAATTCCTAGGTATCTTATTATTTATGATGCATTTGTAAGTAGGACTGTTTTCTTAATTTCCCTTTCTGCTGCTTCATTATTGGTGTATAGAAGTATATCATAATAATTTAAAAAAAGGAAATGCACCAGATTTCGTTATTTCTGTACATGGATTTCGTATCCTGCGACTTTACTGAATTTGTTTATCAGTTCTAGCAGTTTTATGGTGGAATCTCTCATGTTTTCTATATAGAATATCATGTCACCTGCAAATAGTGAGAGTTTTACTTCTTCCTTACCAATTTGGATACCTTTTATTTCTTTGTGTTTTCTGATTGCTATGGCTAGGACTTCCAATACGATGTTGAATAAAAGCGTTGAGAGTGGACCTCTTTGTCTTGTTCCTGACCTTAGGGGGAAAGCTCTCAGTTTTTCCCCACTGAATATGATGTTAACTATGGGTTTTTCATAAATGGCCTTTATTAGGTTGAGGTATGTTCCCTCTAAACCTACTTTGTTGAAGGTTTTTATCATGAATGCATGTTGCACTTTGTCAAATACTTTTTCTGCATCTATTGAAATGATCATATGGTTCTTATCCTTTCTCTTATTGATGTATCATGTTGATTGATTTGCAAACATTGAACCACCCTTGCATCCCAGGAATAAATCCCACTTGGTCATGGTGAATGATTTTTTTAATACATATCTGTTTAATTCTTTTGTCCATTTTTAAATTAGATAGCTCTTTTTATTATTATTGAATTTTGAGTTTTCTTTATATATACAGGATAAAACTCCTTTATGATATATATGACTGACAAATACTGTCTCCCAGTCTGGGACCCTTATCTTTGTTCTCTTAATAGTACTTTTAGAGTGCAGAAATTTTTAATATTGATGATGTCCAATTTATCCATTTGTTACTTTATAGATTGTGCTTTTCATGTTGTATCTAAAGAATCTTTGCCCAAAGGTCACAAAGGTTTTCCCCAATGATTTCTTCTAGCAATTTTATAGCTGTAGGTTGCAAGCTTAGAGCTATTAACCATTTTATCTTTATAATGTGCAGCATAAGCTGAAATTCATCTTTTGCATATAAACATTAAGTTTTTCAAGGACCACACATTGAAGAGACCATTGTTTTTCTATGGACTTTGCCTATGACAAAAATAAATTATTCCTATACATGCAGGTTTATTTCTCAACTATTCTGTTTCATTAATCTATTTGTAAGTCTTGATATCAATACTACATTGCCTTGATTACTGTAGCTTTATAATAAATCTTGAAATACAGTATTGTTAGTGCTCCAACTTTTGTAAACTATGTTGACTATTCTAGGTCCTTTGCATTTCCATATGAATTCCTAAATCAATTTATCAGTTTCTACGAATAAAAAATTCTTTGGAATCCTGACTGGGAATGCATCCAATACACAAATCAATTTAAGAAAAATTGACATCTTAACAATATTGAGTCTTCCAAGCCATTAACTTTATTTATTTAGGTCTTCATAAATTTGTTTCAGTAATGTTTTATAGTTTGCAGTGTATAGATCTTTAACATCTTTTGTCAGATTTATTCTTAAGTATTTCATATTTTTGATGCTATTGTAAACTATATTTCAAAAATTTTAGTTTCCAATGCTTTGTTGCATTATATAGAAATATAATTTATTTTTGAGTATTGATTTTGCATCCTAAAACTTTGGTAAACTCAATTAATAGTTCTGGTAACTTGTGTAGATTCCATCAGAATTTCTGTATAGACAACCATAACATCTGCTAATAAACAATTGCACTTACTCCTTACACATCTGGATGTCACTATTTTTTCTTGTCTCACTGCCCTAACTAGAATCTCCAATACAATGTAGAATAGAAGTGGAGAAAGTGGACATTCTAGTCTTGCTTCTGACCTTGGGAGGAAAGTACTGTCTTTCGCCAATTAAATATAATGTTATCTACTGGTTTTCCCAGGTGTGATTTATTGAGAAAATCCCTTTCTACTTCTAATTTGTTGAATTTTTATGAGGAAATGGTACTGAATTTTGTCAAATGCTTTTTCTGTGTCTATCGAGACAATCACATGTTGTTGCTTTTTTAGTTTTTTATATGGTAAATTATATGTAATGATTTCTTCATGTTAAATCAGTCTTGCATTCCTGGGAGAAATCTTCATTGGTCTTGATCTTTTAATACACTGTTGATAACAATTTTGTAAACTTGGGTTAAGGATATTTGCATCTCTATTCATAAGAAATACTGGCTAATAGTTTTCCTTCCTTGTAATGTCTTTGCCTGCTTTTGGCATCAGGGTAATGCTGGCCTCACAGAATAAGTTGGAAAGCATTCCCTCTTCTTTAATTTTCTTGAACAGTTTATATGCAATTGCTTATATTTATTCTTTAAATGTTTGGTAGGCTTCACCAATGAAGCCATCTGAACCTGGAATTTTCTTTGTGGGGATGATTTTAACTATGCATTCAATTCTTTTAGTAAATATAGGGCTATTTGGGTCATCTGTTTCTTCTTAAGAGCTTCGGTAGTGAGTCAAGGAATTTTTCCATTTCATGTAAGTTGTCAAATTTATTGGCCAAAAATTTTTTGTAATATTCCCTTATTATTCTTTTCATAACTATATAACTTGTGGCAATCTCATCTCTCATGCCTGATAATGGTAATTTGTGTCTTCTCTCACTTTTTCCCGGATCAGTTGGAATAGGGATTTTTAGCAATTTTATTGATGTCAAAGAATCAGCTTTCGATTAAATTAATTTTTCCCTACCATTTTTTTTTACCATTTCACTGATTTCTATTCTTATCTTTCTTATTTCCTTCCTTCTTTCTACTTACTTCAGATACTGACCTTTTTCTAAAGATTTCTAAAGGTGGAATCTGAGGCCATTAATTAGCTGGCCTTTCTTCTTTTCTAATATGTACCTGTAATTATATAAATTTCCACCAAGAATGTGGAATTCCAGAGATTTTAATATGCTGTAATTTATTTTCATTCAGTTCAAAATATTTTCTATTTTCTCTTGTGATTTCTTCTTTAACTCTTTGGTTTCTTTAGAAATATGTCATTTAATTTTTCCAACATTTGGGGGCTCCTCAAGAGACCCTTCTCTTATTGATTTCTAATTTAACAGCATCATGATCAGGAACATACTCTATATTTTATATTACTTGATTTTTTAGAAACGTATTGTGACTGGTATTATGGCCTCTAATATTGTCTTTGTAAAAGGTCCACAGGCACTTGAAAAGAACCTATGTTCTGATGCTGGTAGGTATTCCGTGAATATCAATTATGTTACATTGGTTGATAGTGTTATTCCAATTTTCCATATCCTTACTGATTTCCCCTCTCCTCATTCTGTCAATTATTGGGAGAGTTATTAAACTCTCCAACTGTAATTATGGATGTGTCTATTTCTCCCCTCAGTTATATCAGTGTTTACCCCCTTTATTTTGAAGTGCTGTCATTAGGTGTACAAATACTTAAGGTTTTCAAGTCCTCTTGACAAACTGACCCTTTTCCATTATCATTGCGTTATCTCTGGTGATACTCTTTGCTCTGCAATCTACTTTATCTGATTATTAGTATAAGTACTTTAGCTTTATTTTGATTAGTATTAACTTGGTATATCTCGTCATCCCTTTAATTTAAACTTTATTGTATCTTTATTAAAGTGTATTTTTTTAATAATTTTTTATTATGTTATGTTAGTCACCATACAGTACATCCTTAGTTTTTGATGTAGTGTTCCATGATTCATTAGTTGCGTATAACACCCAGTGCTCCATGCAATAAGTGCCCTCCTTACTACCCATCACCGGCCTATCCCGATACCCCACCCCCCTTCCCTCTAAAGCCCTCAGTTTGTTTCCCAGAGTCCATAGTCTCTCATGGTTCATTCCCCCTTCTGTTTACCCCCTCTTCATTCTTCCCTTTCTTCTCCTACCGATCTCCCTACTTCTTATGTTCCATAAATGAGTGAAACCATATAATAATTGTCTTTCTCTGCTTGACTTATTTCACTTAGCATTATCTCCTCCAGTCCCGTCCACGTTGCTGTAAATGTTGTGAAATCGTTCTTTTTGATGGCTAATATTCCATTGTATATATGGACCACATCTTCTTAATCCAGTGATCTGTTGAAGGGCATCTCAGCTCCTTCCACAATTTGGCTATTGTGGACAATGCTGCTATGAACATTGGGGTGCATACGGTAAAGTGTGTTTCTTGTATTCAGCATATAGTTGAGTCTTGCTTACTTACGAATATGATTGCCTTTATTCTTCAACTGGGATATTTAGACCATTTACACTTTATTGATGTGGTTAAATATAAATCTACCAACTTCCTATTCATTTTCTGTATGTAACACTTGCTCCTTGATAATCTTTTCTTCTTCATCCACCTTCTTTTGGATTAAATTGAGTATTTTTATTCCATATTACCATTATTGTCTTAGCTATAACTTTATTATTTTAGTGTTTGCTTTAGCATACATTTTTAACAGATCACAGTCTACCTTTAAGTGTTACAGTACCAGTTTACATATAAGACCACTGCAGTAAAATACTTGCCCTTCTCTCATCCTGACCTTTGTGCTCTTGTAGTTGAACATTTTAACTTTACATGGAATATAAACTCCAGACTGCATTGTGATTATTTTTACTGAAACACTTTCTTTTTTTACGATTTTATTTATTTATTATTTATTTATTTATGTATTTCAGAGAGAGAGAGAGTGCGTGCATGTGAGTGCAAGTGGGGGGGAAGGGCAGAGGGAGAGGAAGAGAGAGAATCTCAAGCAGACTCCATGCTGAGTGTGGAGCCTGACATGGGGCTTGATCCCATGACCCTGAGATCATGACCCAAACTGAAACCAAGAGTAGGTCATTTAACTAACTGAGCCACAGGCACCCCTTCAATATTTTTTAAAGAGATTAAAATAATAAGCTAAGAATCAAATATATTTACTCACATGGTTACTATTCCCAGTGTTTCAGTCTTTTGAGTAAATATATCTTTTCACCCAATACCATTTTCTTTCTACATGAGGTTTTCACATTTCCTGTAATGGCGAAATTTCCTGTCAACTACCAATGAATTCTTTTACCCTCTGTATGTTGGAAAAGTTTTTATTCCATCTGCATTTTGAAAGATATTTTAATGGCATATACGATTCCATACTTTAAAGATGAAGCTCCACTATTTTTCACTTGTATTACTTCCAAAGAAAAATCTGTTGATTCTTTGTTCCTATGTGCATAATGTGTCTCTTTTTTCTCCAGCTGCTTTTAAGATTTTTTTTTTATCATTAGCTTTGAGCAATTTGATTATGATTTGTCTTAGTCTTCATGTTTCTTGTGCTTGTGGTGTATTGAGCTTCTTGGATTCCGACTTTATAGTTTTCATCATATTTAGGAAATTTAAGCCATTATTTCTTCAAATATTTTTCTCTGTCCCAACCTTACTCTCCTTTCCAGAGACTCCTATTATACATATATTAGGCTGCTTGAAGTTGTTCCATGATTCACTGGTGCTCTCTTCCTGTAATTTTTTTCTTTTTTTTTTCTTTTTTTTTTT